>NW_009798310.1:389208-410760 GCF_000520075.1 Aphanomyces astaci | reverse complement strand
CATATAAAGTGTGTAGCCAGACTCAATAGAGACACAACTCGGCCAGTTGACAACGTGAGGCCATTCCGCTTCCACAGACACTTTCGTTGCTTCTAGAGCCATCGCACTTGGCCAATCCACTTGGCGATGCGTTGACACAGCCTTCGCCACTCGCCACAGCAGCATTTCTTTGGTCATTTGGCCACCGGACAACGCCAACCCCATGGCTTTGCACGCTGCGATGACTCGGACAACAGACAACGAGTCGCCTCCCAACGCGAAGAAGGACGACTGGCGACCGATCTCAGACACGTTCACGCCAAGCACGTTTGCCCACACTGTGGCCATTTTGAGCTCCACGTCTGTCTCCAACGTTTCGACGTCGACGCTCACGTCCATGGACTGCAGAACTTTCACGTCGATCTTTCCGTTGGAATTCTGGGGCATGTCGTCCAAGCCAACCCACACGGCTGGCACCATGTACACTGGCAACTGGTCGGCCACGCACTGTCTCAACGCGTCCACGTTGACATGTGCAGGCGTGAAGTACCCCACGAGGTGCGTCTTGTCCTTGACAATGGCAGCGGCCGACTTGATCGATGGGTGCTGCATCATGGCATTGGCCACTTCGTCCAACTCGATGCGGTAGCCCTTCAACTTGACCTGACTGTCTTGTCTGCCAGCGATTTCGAATTGGCCATTGGGCAGCAGACGACCCAGATCCCCTGTCTTGTACATTCGGCCATGGCCAAAGGGGTCCACCAAGAATCGCTCTTCCGTCATTTCCGGCAAGTTGATGTAGCCAGATGCCACACAGATACCACCCAAGTACATTTCACCCAGAGTTCCGATCGGTACGTTTTGATGGTTGTCGTCGAGGATGTAGCAGTGGACGTTTGAAATTGGTGTACCGATAGTTACTGGTTTGCCAGGCAACAACTGATGTACGTGCGTGGTACAAGAGCCTTCGGTTGGGCCATAGCAGTTGAAGAGTTGAACATGCTGGCTCCAGAGGTCTTTCACCGAAGTTGGAATGGCTTCACCACCGACACAAACCGTTTTCAGATTCGGGTACTTTGTCGGACAGCCAAGCTTGGAAAGGCCGGTGGGAGTAATGGCTATAACGTTTACTGTCGAAAGCATGTCGATCTCGTCGCCACCTCGAAGTACCAGCGTGGCACCTTGCGACAGAGTGCTCCAAATTTCCCATTGGCACACATCAAACCCGATGGCCATAAACTGCATCACGCGAGCTCCTCGGACGATGCCAAGGTCGGACGAGCGGTATGTCGCTGAATTCACAATTCCAACGTGTTTTACAGGTACACCTTTGGGGTGGCCGGTGGAGCCAGATGTATACACGACATACGCTTCGTCGTGTCTGGTAGCCGTTTGCAGAGGAGTAAATGGATGTGCATGTTTGGCTAACGTAGCCGATTCAATGGAAACGACGTCGATGGATGCGTCCAAAGTCTTTGCCATGTCGCAATGTCTATTGGTGGAAAGGATGGCGTGGGCACCTGCATCCGACAGCATGAACGCCAGACGAGTGGCAGGAAAGGAGGCATCCATTGGAATCGTGGAGGCCCCCGTCTTGTGCGTCGCCAGTAGAGCGATGGGAAACTCCAAACAACGGTCCATGACCACAGCCACGCGAGATCCCACCGTCACACCCAACGTTTGCAACTGCCTCGCCACGGCGTTAGCTTGGGCATTCAATTCACCGTACGATAACCAGTGTCCGTCAAACTCCACAGCTCGAAGGTCTGGTGACTGCCTGGCATGATATTCGAATCCATGATGGAGCAGCTCGAACGACAGAGGGACTTCAGGTCCACACGATGCAGCCGTGATCAAGTTCATCTGGGCAAAACTCAACGACCACAAGTCCGCGGCAGTCGCAGGTGGCTCCGCGTCTGGTCCGAGGATGTCGCAAAGCTGGAATAGCGTATAGTCGAATTCGTCCAGCAACGACTTTGCTTGATTCCGTGACATTTTCGTAGGCAGGAAATGCGCCGACGTGGTCAACGGCATGTCAACCACGTTGGTGGGCTCCACCAGCAACTCAAACAAAAAGTTCTGGGACGTCGCGCCCCATGCTGTCTTCCAAGACTCGATGACTTCCACTCCAGCCAACGTCCTTCGTCGAGGCCACTGCTGGAACCCAAACAACGTGTCGAAGAGTTGATGTGGTGCAAACTCGCCACACGCTTTCGCAATGTCGCTCAGACCGACATGGGAATATCCAGCGATGGACGGACGCGTGGTTTGAACGGCTTGTAATGCCGCTTCCAAATGCGTCTTGTCGTTGAAATGGACGCGGCAAGGCACCGTGCTCAGCAACGGCCCAAGAATCCTACATCACGTTCAAATATATCAAAATTCTGGATGTCTGGAGGATGGCAACGCGTACCGTTGGGCATCGTGGACTGGAATTTGCCGATTTGCGAGAACTTGGCCAAACACTACGTCGCACTGCCGCGTGAACTTGCGCAGCGTGGCAGCCCAGGCAAACGTGGTCAATTCCGCGATGCTCACCCCGGCACGAGAGGTTGCGTGAGCCAATTGCGTCGACGTTACTGAATTCGTCAATACTAGGGGATACCTAGCCTCGGTGATGGTGGATGTGGGGGCAACAAACTCGAGGCCATGGGGAGTGAAACCACCAAGATAAGCACGCCAAAATGCTGCCGACGCTTGGTTGTCTTGAGCTTCGATGTAGTCGACGACAGTGCGGAACGAAGGACGACGGGCGACGGATTGTCGGTCCATCACGTTCAGCAAATCCGACAGAAACGAGTCCATGGACCAGCCATCGATCAAAGCGTGGTGGATGGTGATCACCCCATAAACATCAGTCGAAGTGGGCGGACAAAGCATGGCGAGCCGAATGAAAGTCGAGTCGTCCAGTTGAAATCCCCGCGCTAGGTCGGCTTGGAGGTACTCGCCCAAGGAGATATTGGAAGGCGAAGCCACGATGCTAGCGCCACCAGGTCGGGGAGTCGTAGGATGGACTTGGAACATGCCATGTTCAGTCGAAGAGAACGTGGTTTGAAGAATCGCGTTCTGGGCCACCACCATTCGAAAGGCACTCTCGAACGATGATTGGGTCGTAGGCGCCGACAGTTTCAGCGTCACTTGCAGGACATTTGCACTCGGGTGGACAGACGTCGCAGCCAACATGCCGCCTTGCATGGGCGTCACGGGGTACACGATGACATCGTCCAGCCCCCTTGCGCACTTGTAAATCGTGTTGCAGGACAATATGGCAGCAGATGGCCACTTCTTCCGCTCGGGCTTGTCGTTTCTAGCTCTGGCAACGCGGCCAAGGATGGGATCTCGTAAAAATTGAGCCACCGTAAGATGCAACCCCAGCTCATTGCATTCGGCCACCGCTTGAATCGCCGAAAGCGAGTCGCCGCCAAGATCAAAGAACGACGACTTGGCATGAATCAACGCCACGTCCGTGTCCAGAATGGTTGACCAAGTCATGGCGACTTGAGTCTCCATGTCGGACATTCGCGTTGCTTGTTCCGTCGGTTGATGCAAGATGGAATGGACACGAAGCCCTTGAATGTCGCGATGAAGGAGCAACGGGGTGCCCCGGCCAGGCCCAAAGTCCAGCACGTGTGTGACCCCGGGAATGGATTGCAAGGCGGATGTCACCACGGGCCAATTCACTGCGTCGGTCAGTTGCATTTGAATCAAGAGTGGAATCACATTGGATTCGCCATACGACTGAAGATTGATGGCTTTGGCTGTGGTGCCAATCACTGGACAGTTCAACGCGTTACCGCGCACAGCCAGATGGAGACGAGCAGCATCGGCTTCCACCAGACTTTGAGCTTGGGCCAGCAATGAACTGTGAAAAGCACAAGACACGGACAAGAAATCCAGTCGAATCGGATCGACATGTTGCTGACCGTCCAATGTGGCGTGGAAAACGCCCAACGACTGCGACAAGCCAGTCACCACGACAGCCACAGGATCGTTCACGAGCGACACTTGCACCAAATCTCCACCGAGTCGAGTATTGAAGGCATCAACAGAGGATCGGACAGTGGATTCTGGCAACCCTCGCACCTGTAGCATGGGCGTCGCGGCGGCGGGTTTGTTGCCAGAACTTCCGAACGAGTCAAACACTGTTTGGGCACGAACGCCGTGCCAAAACATAAGCCGGAGGTATTGAAGGCCGAGCGTAATCAGCTCGGTGGACGTGGTGGCTGACGCCAAGAGGACCGCTGCGACCACGCCCTGGCTGTGGCCTGTGGCCCCTCGTAGCCGACGAAGGAACGCCTCGTGTGACCACCCGCTGGCTTCGACAAACGCCAAGTACGTGGCTACTTGAGTCAAAAACACCAACGGATAACTCACCGGCGCCGCCATCAAGGTCGACCTGGACGGACGAGACGTAGGATCTTGCGACCACAAGAACGGATGGAGACAGGAGTAGGGGGTTCCGTTGGCTTCTGCCTCCAAAATGGACTGAGCCAGCTGAACAAACTGTCGCGCCGACGCTGACGAGTGCACGGCTCGACTGAGTTCGTCCATGTAGTCGTTGCCTTGACCTCCGAATTGGATGGCGAGTCCCGAGTTGCGGTCGTCGAGGACGCCCGTGAAAGAGTCTTGAGCGGTCGTCATCGATGGAGGTTGGGTTGCGAGTGAGATTTGGACAGAGGCGGCAGATTGAATAATGATCCACACCATGAAATTACAACGTCGTGTTCAATGTGCATGTACGTACACTGTATGATGGATTGAGTTCAATGTGGTTGTAACGTTAATAGTACCTAATTGTACTCCTAGCACATTTTTGTCAGCCCGGAGGTTGAGCTGGAATTATATACAATTAGCACTGCAACATGGGCTGACCATACTCTAGTGTCAACAGCACTGGATATCTCTGGTATGGTGACCATCATCATCACATTGTACCGGTGTATTCTACCTGGATCCTGCAGCGTTTAAGATTGCACTTTAACGTTAATCATGTGCTGCAAACTGTACCAGTACTTGAAGTGTATAGCACACTGTCTCCCCATCCAGAAGTTTACCGTTCGAACAGTGAAAACGCGCATACTAGTATGCACACCATCCATAGCATGAATGGCCCTGGCCACGAGTGACACTATTGTAGGGTAACAAAATCATGAACGAAAAAGTGGAGCAGCAGGGTATCGATCCCTGTACCTCCCGCATGCGAAGCGGGCGCTCTACCATGTGAGCTACAACCCCGAATATTATATTAAATCAATCAATTATACCTTTAGTTCTTGCAAGTAATCTAAAGCCGAAAACGTTTCCAAGTAATTAACAAACTACTCATGGAAGTGACCTTCCGCGACGAGGACACGGCGGCATTGGTGGCAATGCTGGATGTGCGTCTGCAGCGCAAGTCCCGTCGCAACATCCAAAAGAAGGCATACTACCGCCAGGACAAGCAAGTGCACACGTATCTCAAGACCCGCGCGAGCGAACTGGAAGCAGAGCTGGGTCGCCTCTCCCGCCTGCCTCGGTCGAGTCTGGTGTCGTGGCAGGACACTGCGACAGGGCTCCACGACGGCGCTGTCGAGTCACTACATCACAATCGCATGCTCAAGAAACGCCTTCGCGAATACCACACGCTCACGGTGCTGTTGCGGGACATGGTCAACTCGACCGTCGTTCAGGTGTACTCTAAACGTGTCTGCTTCTCCAACTCACGTTTTGGTGTAGAGCTCCCCAACCGGGACATGGCTTGCTTCGAACCTCCGCCTCCACCGCGTACGTCTACACGCCCATCCCGAAGCTCGACGGCACGGCCTGGACTGGCTCACCCAAGTGATGTACCACAACACCGACCAGCTGCTGGAAAAGTACGCGTTCCCTTCTCGAACGCCATATTCCCGACTCGCCGATATCACCGTGGACACGTCCCATCCCGACGCTCTCAACTACATCCAGCGATACCAGCTGGAACTGAACTTGCCGCTGGAATGTGCGCTTCCACTTGCGAAATCGTACTTTCAATCTGGCGCTTCGTTGGAGCAACTGGAAGTGCACTACAAAGTCAAACAGTTTCTGGACGTTGAGGTACATGCCCAGTCTTATTCGTAGCTCGACGACAGATAGAGTATTCGTCGTAGTCCATCGTCACTCACCGTAGGCCACGTCGAGCTTATCCGACTCCATGACATACGATGTCGTGATCGACTTGACGGCACACACCCAGGCCGGCACGACTCGGCTGTGTCGGATCTTTCAAGAAGACAATCGGTGCATTTTGGTCACGCAGAACATTCCCGACGATGAAAAGCTGCCATCAAAGAACACTGACAGCAAGAGTCTGACCTGGTATTAATATATATATATATATATATTGTGCTTTTGAGTGAAATTTCATTGTGTGGTGGCGTAATTTAAATCGATTTGATTGGCTACTTCAGAAGAGCTCAACATTATTAGCCAATCAAAACCTTCTCACTGAAATTCAACAACCAATCAGATCGATTGTGGATCGGTTTGCGCGATTCGATTGCACCTCCCCATTCCCACATTTGTACTATCAAATCGAGAATATTGAAGGCAGTTTCTAACGTCATATAAAACATGATATGAATGGCCGCCAGGGTGGTCTTGGAGCGGGTGGCGCCGACAATCACCATCATGCGGTGCTTGTTTGTCGTGTCGCAGAGCTTTACCCAGCGGACGGGCGAGTTTGTGTCGTTAGAAGACGAAGCCCAACTCGACTGGCACGTGAACTTGCGTCGAGTTCCCGTGGATTTGCGCCTAGATACGTTTTGCCGACACGTGCACTTGCTGGGATATCGCAACATTCAATCCCGCGACCACGACTTTGCCAGGCTGTTTCACTGTGAGATTTAATATTGCACTGGATATTTTGGCTGGCGTAATATTGCAGTGTTCAATCGTTCAACAAACCAAACTAACTACACAGTGTATTATTCCACTCTAGTCGGGATTGCATCGTTTTTTTTGCTGACTTGTTCTGCAGACATATCCGACGATATAGTAAAGTAAGTCGTCGACTTTATATTGTGGATTCGATACGAATTTCCAGACGAATCCGCCGAATCGAAAGACGAATCATGGACGCTATTGGCTCATCCATTTTTGAGTGGATATATTTGATTGGCTCTTGCAGAAAGGATAAGTATATTCAACCAATCAGAACTCCAGTAGTGATTCAATATTGATTCGACAAACCAGGCGAATTTTTTGCAAGTTTAGAGCGAAATATCACAATACTGGGACAAATAGTTATAACGGCAAGCAGCCGACGGTACGACTTGACGGCATCGTTTGTCGAGCTACAGTATCTTTGTGGTAAGGGTTAGTTAATATATTATATTAATACAATCCATGGTGGTTATTTGGAGCGGTAACCTGTCGTGCAGCTTCGGTGCACATTAGTACACGACTACGCCTTGTCCAATATAAATGCGCTCAATTTCTGTCTGCTAACACTCTTGTCATACAACACGAACCATCTTTATTGTTAGTCTAGTAGTCATTTCTTACGCTTTGCCTCCAGTCGCCGACTTGAACACTGCTAGTCGCTCCACGACTTGATCAAGCAATTCCGGGTGATGTTCTGTGAGTCGGATAAACTCATGCACGGAGAACGCCCCGTCCAAATCTTCGTCAAACGCAGCCACGAGCTGGTCCAGTGCTGTTTGGTCGTCGTAAAGTCCTGAAGTCGACCGCAGCTGCTTGAGCATGGCCACCAATTCCAGTCGACTTAAAAGGCCGCTGTTGTCTGCGTCGTACAATGTAAACACAAACCGAGCGAGGCGATCTCGGTACTCTTCGGCGGGACTATCGTCCTTTTTGGGTTGGTTTAGCGACGATAACCCAATGCACAACTCCCGAAAATCGATGCGGCCGTTCTGGTCAGCGTCTAGCAAATCAAATAGCCTGTGCCAATAATATTAGTGAAATATTAAGCAGATAATATATACATGGTCTCGTACCGCTGGACAAATAACGGACACTCGTCAAAGAGAGTTTGCAGGTCGGTCAAGCTGATGCGACCGTCGTGATCCGTATCGATAGAGGCAAAGTGACGCACGAGGCTTTCAATTTCGTCATGGGATAGATGCATCAATTTGTACACTTCGCCAACCTAATCCAAGCAAAAGTTATATAGAAATCACACTGGGAATATATTATATATATATATATATATATTGAAACAAGACATGTATATCTGCAAATCATATTTGGAAAAAAGCTATCGTTTCCGTGCTTATATGGACCATATTCAAAAGCTATATATAATGTATATGTACAGAAACAAGACATTTATATCTACAGATCATATATGAAAACTAAGCTATCGCTTCCTTGTTGCATATATGGACGATATTCAAAGGCTATATATATATATCGTGAATTCGCTCTAAACTTGCAAAAAATTCGCGTGGTTTGTCGACTCAATATTGAATCACGCTGGAGTTGTGATTGGTTGCATATACTTATCCTTTCTGTAAGAGCCAATCAAATCCACTAAAAATTGGATGAGCCAATAGCGTCAATGATTCGTGATTCGATTCGACGGGGTCTGGAAATTCGTATCGAATCCACAATATATATATATATATATACCGTGGTGTGGTTGATAATATGCTGGCGAGCGTACTCCCCAACTCCAGCTTGAAGCAGCAGACGAACGTCTTCAAAGGAGTGGTTGGTGCATTTAGCCGGCAGCGCGGCGGCCATCGCTTGACGAACGTTCTCTGCGTACAAGTCTGGGTTCTTGGCTTCTTCAGATGTCGGGACATACGGCTCAAGGAACGTCACTTCCAAATACATGCGGAACTGGCACAAGTGGCGAAAGAACAGCGGAATCACATTCACACTGGGGAACCAGCTAATATCCAGATGTTTGTACGGGTACCGCAGCAGCACTAGACAGCACATATCCAACTTACTTTCAATGCGATCGGTGGTTTATACCTGGCTGGACGGGCAACCCTTCGGCGAATGCACCCTTCTTGAACTTGGTGATGAATTGCTGGC
Organism: Aphanomyces astaci; assembly: GCF_000520075.1. Lineage (NCBI taxonomy): Eukaryota > Oomycota > Saprolegniomycetes > Saprolegniales > Verrucalvaceae > Aphanomyces > Aphanomyces astaci. Next base: position 401,760 of record NW_009798310.1, on the reverse strand, counting down.
TGCAGGTCATCCCTTGGGGAAAGATCACGAGCGGCGGAAAGGCTTGGTTGACCATGTGCTCGTGGATGTCGTCCAGCGCCTTCTTCCGCCCGAGTTCGGACCGCCGCTCAATCAAGATCGGGTCCAGGGATCGAATCACGGGCCCAATCAACGGCAAGTCGGCCACTTCCTTCATCATGGCCACACTGCAATCAATTAGATATATATAACATGGGAAGAATAGGGTGATGGATGTGTACCTGCCGTGGGTGTACGCAGCGAGGAAGATGCCGTCAATGTACGTGCTGTGATTGGCCACAATGACTCTGGGTTTGACCTGGCTGGTTTGCGCTGGCTTTGTCACGGGGATGTAGTAGTACCCCAGCACGAACAACACGCATCGGATGAGCCACTTGATGGGGACGCCTACGACGCGACGCCAGCGAGCCAATGGAACCGGCGCGCCATGTTCGTTGAACGGGCGGTGTCCTGCCGTGCTGATCGTGGCCAGAACCACGATGGGGACGAACAGCAGCACACACAACGCCACGCGAAGCACCGGGACGAGGAAGATGCACATGAGGACCATCTTGCACACTTCGTACGTGGAAACCTCCGACCACGGCGTTAACGCCACGAATGGGTTGTTGGCGTTTATGTCCGTCGTCGGTTGACCGTGGTTGCTCGGCACAGGGGACCGCGTAAAGCTGAACCGGTTCTGGTGAAGCGGAGGGCGGGTGCGACTGGTCACGTCAGTCGACTTCGTCGCTGCATGCTCATGCGCACTGCTGGTTAGGTCGGACGAAGTCACCGAGCCATAGCTAGGAGCCCGTGCCACGCTCGACATCGTTCTGTACTACTACTGACTTGCATCCGATCGTCAACGTTTCCTCGTATTCCTTAAGTACGATCCTTGAAACTGTCCGTCGAAGTAGTATTAATACTACGAAGTATTTACTATCACTTATATTATACTAGTAAATAATTGAGACTTATGGGACTGCATTGAATATTAATACAAACCTTGGATACCCTAGCATAATCTTAATTTACTCTCAATTAGGATATGACCTAATATTAATGATACTATCACGGATATTTGAAATCCATATAAATAATTCGAAGTACTATTACGTAGTACATAGTACTACTATATTAATAGTAGTATTACTAGTAATAAATACTATTTATACAATTAATACCATTATTACTAACGTTATGCAGTATTGGACAATCGGCACTTGTCAATGTCGGCCACGTTACTATATTGTTAATACTTCTACTAATAATACTTGTACTAATAATATATTACTACAGAGTAGTATTACACATCAGGAAATATCACTCCAAGCTCCCGTCAGTCAGTCAGCCATGTCGACATCTTTATATATATAAATCGAGGGTGGGCTGGTATTACATTTGCATTTTACTCAGGTACTGAACCAAGCACAAGTTGTGTTGCAATAGTTGCTGGAGGTGTTCCCACGCCTGTTGCTGCAACGTGTGCAACGTCTGCACCTTGGCCAGCAACGCCGCGTCACCCACTACAATATCCTCGTGCACTTTAACGAACCGATTCAAGTACACCTGGACGACTTGGAACTGCTGGCGGTGGGCCACCATATCCACAAGGAAGTCTAGGAACCAGGTCAAGTGCCGCTTGCCTTCCTCGTCGAACTCGCCCATGCACAGCGTGCTCAGCTCCACGTCCACGCCGCTCGCCGATAGGCTCTGGAGGTACGCGAGCACCGGAGGCGGCTTGTAAGCCGTGGCGCTGCCGCCTTCAACTGGCAGACTGGGCTCCGTCGATGCTAACTCCAGCAATGTTGCCAACTTAGACCGCGATGAAGTCAGCCCGGAGGACTTGACGATGCGAGAAGACCCAGAGAGGAGGGTCGACTTGTTGTTGTCCGTCACATCGTTATCGTCGTCGTCGTCGCCCCACGCTTGGTCGTCGTCGGGCCCCCCCCAGCCAGCCATGGGCGCCTCGTCCACTGTCGACTCGGGGTTCGTAGTAGTCGTAGTACTACTACTACTAGTAGTACTAGCGTTGGTCTTCTTGGTTTTTTTAGTCGGCGCGACCCCGTGCGACTCGAAGGTAGGGTGGACGTCTTCTTTGCGTACGGTGGGGAGAAAGAAGGGGGCTAGGGGGGGGGCTTGGGGGGCTTGTTTGGGTTTATTGCGCTTTTTAATCAATTCAAGCTGGAACAGCGACTGCCACATGGCCTTGGGCGCCGTGGACAGCGTCACAAGCCCCGTCGACGTGCCGATCGGCGACTCAAACAAGTCGGATGCCCCAGACGACGACGTCTGGTGCCCCACTCGGTCCTCTTCTGCCGCCGCCGTCTCGACGTGCACGTCCAGCGGCATCTCTTCCTCGCTCAGCGGCACCGGCATGCCCATGGCAATCGCGTCGGTCGGTTCCTTGTCGACAAACACATTTTCAAAGTACGACCGGTTCGCCCACAGGTAAATGCCCACTTGGCCCGTGTGCGCCGTGGCGATAAACTCACCCGTGGGGGACATACTCAGACTGGTCACAGCATGTTTGAACTTGACAAAGTCGATGCATTTACCCGTGGGGAGATCCCACACGCGGAGGCTGCCGTCGGCGGCGCTAGTCACGAGCCACCGCGCATCCGGACTGAACGTCACGTCCGTGACCTGGTGGACATGGCCTCTCAATTGGCGGACCACCTTCTTCGTAGACAAGTCCACCACGCGCACCACAAAGTCATCGCACGCGACTGCGACTAGCCCGCTCTCCTTGTGCAGCTCTATTTGCGTGATCGGACTCTTCAGATCCAGCGTCCCGACGACCGAATGGCTCGAAAATGACCAGAATTTCACCAGTCCATCCAGCGAAGTCGACACTACCGTCTCGTTGAGCACGTCCACCGCCACACCCGTCACAGCCGCCGTGTGTTTGTCCTCTAGAGACCCGTCGGTTGCCTTGGAAACGTAAGATGCCCCTGGAAGCGTCAGCGATTTGATGAGCTTGGGGGCGTCCGTCGCCGCCGTCGGGAACGACCCGCGCTTTTCGCCGGATTGCATGTTGTATAGGTAGATTGCCCCGCCTTGTGAACCCACCAGGGCAAAGTTGCCGCACGAACTACAGGACATTTATAGTTAAAATATACCAAGTTTTAAGCACAAAAGTGAACTACTATTATTAAAATACCGAAAATAAATAAAATAAATATAGAGTTAAAACATTCTAATTGCCCTATGTAGTTAAATACGAGATTGTGCCTTCGAAATTGGAACACGAGACTATATCGGCAGACAATATCAATTGACCAATCAAACCCATTACACGAATCAAGTAGCCAATCAAAACACGCTCCCGTCAACTGTGCAAGAAATTCGTGGGAACGGCGAGACCTCGTCCCACACAAAAAATTCAGTACACAACACATCGATAGATTCGGCAAATCAACCCAAATCTCCAAATCATGCTGACCGGACAATACATATATATATATATATATATATTTACCTGATGCCCACGGCCGTGGCTTTGTAGTGGTGGTGCACGGCTTCGTCGTACAAATTGTCGTCAATCTGACGCAGCACCTTTTTCCCAATGGCCTTTCGGTTAATCGACCACACATACGCCGCCGGTTCATTCACGTGGCACGTGACGACGTTGGGCCAGTCTCTAGAGGTGAAAAAAAAAACATTTAAAATCCATTTCAAACACCTCGACGTACTTTTCACGGGTATCAATCGCCGCCAACTGCACAATCGGCGACAATTTAAAATCATAGTGCCGTTTGGCTTTTTTCAGCAGTGGTCCCTGGCTCAATTCGGCACTTTGCTGTTCGCGCGCTGTGTGGAAAAGCCGGAACGACCGATCTTGCGACGCCGACAGAATCTGACACACCATCCCGTCCTAACAAAAAAAATATTAATATATATATGTATTTGTCAGAAAAAATAATTTTTGTTTTTCGATACCTTTTGAATATCGTGGCCGTAGTATCGGATTGTGGTTGGGGGGGCTTTGTGGCCTTGGCGCGATTTGAGGAGACGTGCCGTTTGGTCGAGTTGGTCAAAGATCCACAGCTTGATGCTGTTGTCGCCTACGAAATGTTAATATATATTGCAAGAGTCGGGCAAATCAAAACAGATCTTAACGCACCGGACGACGTGAGCAACACCGGTTCCGATGGCAAAAACAGCACGGTGGCCACGTCTGCGTCGTGCGCGACTGGGATTTTCGCCTGCAATCGCTGGGTTTCCAAGTTCCACAAGATCACATCACCCGACGACGTGCCTACAAGCAACGTGAGTATAATATATATATACTGAGTCCCGGAATTCAAAACAGGCGTTAACGACGTACCAGACGCCAGCCACGGAGACTTGTCGTCATTTCGAAACGACAGCGACGTCACCCGACCTTCCGTTGGCTGGGCAAACTGCATCAGCGTTACGTCAAACTTGAGATTGTGCACGAAAATGCGTCCGTCGGCGAGCCCGATTGCCGCCACGTCCACCGCCGGACTCTGCGCGACGCTGGTGACTTCGGAGCCCCAGCCCTGGAAATACAAAACGGTTGTTAACGTCGTCTGCATCGTGTATAAATGTATGTATACCTTGAACGAGTAAATGCACTTTAACGTGCGCACGTTCCACAGCTGCAGCTCGCCTTGGGCCGACCCGACCACAATTTTGTTCAAGTACGTTGCTGGATGCAATAACACGGTGGGGGTAAAGTTGTCAGCAAACTCGATCGAGTTGACCAATTCCAGAGTCCTATACAAGGGAGAAACCGTGAGTCCGTTTCTCAGCAAGTTGCTGGCACACGTACAGAGTGCTCCACACACGCATGGTGTGATCTTCGCCCGTGGAAAACAAGTACTCGCCCACGGCCAGCAAGTGTGTGATCGGCGCCGAGTGACCTTGGAGGATGGTGGTCTCCTTCACTCGCTCAAACACGTGGATGTCCCGGCCGACGGCGCAGAACGTCTGGTTCTTGTGTAGCACCGTCGTGAGCGCTCGGATCTTTTTGGGCAGCTGCGCCGACACGGCCACGGGCGTGAGCTTCTCGGTCTCGTACACCTGGAAGCTCTTGCCGATGGCAGCCGTGATGAAGCCAGCGCGGGAGTACGCCACCGGCACGTCGGAAGCAACCACGCCAAGCGCCCGGAAGGTCTGCAATATGCGGCTCTGCGTGTGGACACGGGTCATCGCAGACGAAGGTCAATGCAAGTTGAGTTCAATAGCTCGCCAAGGTTGCTCGACGACTGGTGGATGGAGTGCTCGTCAACGAGCCAATCGTTGGCACGGAAATGGGTCGGGCCGCCAGAGCGAACAGGATTCACATGGTGAAAGGATAAATCACTACATTCTAAACAAGTGTTAGCTTGTACTTTGTATTTACGTATTCAGTCGTAAAGATAGAAATACAAATCCATAGTATAAAACGCTTTGATTTGATATATTTAGAAGGACACTCGAGTTATTGAGATCCGTGTGAACAGTCACGTTCACGATCTTCTATGAATAGAGCAATGAAGCAACAGTGGCACATTCATCAAGATGAATATAAACAGCAATAACATATCTACGTTTATGGACCGTTACGGTACATCAACTTGCCAATGTGGTCATTTCTATCAACCGATTGCATGCAATATACTAGTATCACCGAACGTTACATGCCTTACACTGACTACTGTACGTTCATGCTACGTAATACAATGTTGAATTGCTCCTAACTACCTTCAAGTACATACGTATCGTCAGGTGTAACTAGTCACATGCCAGTCTACCGATAACGTTTAGCGTTAGAATGTCCAGCCTACCACAGGTCAAGCTAATAATTTGCGCAGGTCAAGCTAATAATTTGCGCTGAAACAAGTCGATATTACTACGCCAATGGTTATATATTGGGCTTGCGATTGATTCACCAATCACCAAGCCGGATAAGCAAACAGCAACCTCGTCCAGCCAATCAACGCAACGTATTGTCAGAATGGTGGTCATTTGCGACATGCTCACTGTTACAACCTGCTCTGTCCCTGCCAAAATCCGCTCAAAATAGTTCATTTGTGAGTGGTGAGGACTTGCTCATCTGCGACATGCCAGCTTCACTCTGGCGTTAGTACAGATTCACTCACTCCCCCACCACAAACCACCCTTCCATGGACGTGAGCCGCCGCCACTTGGACGACAATGCGTTCGACTTGCTGCCGACCGAGGAACAGGTGCTCCGTGTGGCCCTGGTCGTGCTCCTCGTTCTCCTCGCGGCGCTGTTTTCAGGGCTGACGCTGGGCCTCATGTGTCTGGACAAGTTTGGGCTGCAGATCGTCGTGGACGCCGGCGAAGACGCCCACGCGACCGAGGACGAAAAGACCAACGCCAAGTACGCCAAGAAGATCCAAAACGTGCGCCAGGACGGCCACCTGCTTCTCACGTCTCTGCTCATTGCCAACGTCTCGGTCAACACCATCTTGTCGATTATGCTCGCGGATATGACGTCAGGTTCTTAGTGTCCGTCCTTACATCAGTCTCTCCAACTCGTTCTGTAGGGGTCACGGGGTTTCTCATTTCCACTGTGGTGCTCGTTCTCTTTGGCGAACTCCTCCCACAAGCGCTGTGCTCCCGCCATCCACTCTGTAACCTCCATTGATTCATTCATTCATATTGGAATGCCATATATCTGGTGTAGTTATCGGGGCAAAGTCGCTGCCCATCGTGTGGTTCTTTGTCGTGGTGCTATATGTGATTGCCAAACCCATTGCGTTGGTGTTGGACTGGATGCTCGGCCGGGAAATTGGCAACTTGTTCACGAAAAGAGAGGTAGTACATATGGATTATCCTTGTTTCAGGTCATAATATGGAGGGAGGTATCTCACTTGTTTGATTCAATTACAAATATTGAAACATTAGGTCAATTTTATTACTAAAATATTGATGAAATCTAATTATTCTATTTTAAAACATAAATCCAAGTTTCATATATATATATATATATATACTGTGTGCACACACAAATACATTTCATTCACACACGAATATGGGTGATGGGTGAGTTAGAATTTTGTGATTGGCCACTTGATTTTCGTGTTCTGGGTTTTCATTGGTCGATCGATTGTCTGACAACTCGAATGTCGAATTTATTTCGAATTGAAAAATCGAAAGCTGCTTTAATTTTTTTCCGTTTTTATAACATCTATAAATTATTGCTTTTTAATTTGAACATATACAAAAGGATCGTTTCTATATATATATATATTCTAAACCCCCATGTGTTGATTAGATTGGAAAGATGCTCGATATCCATGTCAAGCAAAACCTGCTGGACGCGGACGAGACCGACATCATGCGAGGCGCGATGCACTTTAAAGCCAAGGTCGTAGCCAGCGTTATGACCCCCATCGACCAAGTGTACTCGCTGCCCACAACCACCAAACTCACGCTCGCGACTATCCGCCACATTTACCAGCAAGGATACAGCCGCATTCCAGTGTACCACAAGGACATTCACGACATTGTGGGGCTGATCTTTGTAAAAGACTTGATCTTTGCCGACCCAGCAGAAGAAACCACATTGCTGCATTTCGTGCATGTGTTTGGTCGGGGGGTGCACCGGGTGTGGCCAGACTCGACGCTCGGCGATGTACTGCAAGCGTTCAAGATGGGCCGCACCCATTTGGCCTTGGTACACGACGTCAATAACGCTGGACCGGTACGCTTTCTCTATAGCCGAGTCCCTGATACGTGGGAAACTATCTGTTGGCGTAAAACGCTGGATTTCTTTGATTGGTTGAATATATATACCCCATGTGTCGTTATTTCTGTACGAGCCAATCAGATCTAGTCAAAATTGGATTTTTAGCCAATCGCGTCGTCGATTCGACTTGTGTGATTCGATACTTGTAATCCACCATATATATTGTATTGATATATTTGTTTGTATAGGGAGATCCGTTCTATGAAACCAAGGGCATTGTGACGCTGGAAGACATTGTCGAGGAGATTCTGCAGGCTGACATTTACGATGAAAGCGACCAGATCGATGCGGATGTGACTCGAAAGAACCGCCTGAGCCACCGCAGCTACGACACGGGCGTGGACCGCGTCATCTTGGACGACGACCGCACGAAAAAGCTGGCCAAACCAGAGGTAATAAATACACGCTATATATATATTCCCTCGACATAACGACATGTGCCAGTTGACAACTAACTGTACGTGCAGGCAGATGCACTGGCCAAGTATTTGGTAGCGTCAGAGCCCGTGTTTCTTACGCCGGATGCAAACGGTACATCCTGGCAATATATATATTCCCTCGGTTTACAGACATGTGTTCATTCTGGTAGGTGTACCGTTGGACGTGGCCAAGGTGTCCAACCTGCTCAGTCAGAGCCACTTGCTGGAATTTCGAGCTCAAGACAGTCCCCACGCTGAGCTTTTGACCCAAGGCAAGGCCACGAATGGCTGCGTGATCGTCTTGCAAGGCCATGTGATTGTCTCGTCTAGTACGTCGTCATCCATGTATCTCCCTCGAGATAGTGACCTCCTATTGTGTCTTAGATTCGGACAGCAGCACCAAGCGGGGTCTGTGGAGTCTGTTTGGGGCCCATGCATTGCTAGAGTGCGATGCCGAGAGTGATGTGACGGTGGACCTGCCGCCGGACGAGTACGTCCGCTGCGTCCGCGTCTCCCGCCTCGACTTTCAAGCCACTTTGTTCCCGATGAACATTGCCGAACAGCCGGCCGTGCTCGCGGAAAGGCGGCTCGAGATTCAAATCCACCAAGTCCACCAAGACCACAATGGCATTCATCATAAGCCACTGTCGCCAGTGTTTCACAGTGACCTCGACCAATCCAAGGACACTGATGTGCCATATACACTGGACAATAGGGAATCCATGTAGTACAGTAGTTGAAAGGTACTAGTAGTTACCAGTAATTGCTATAGTATCATGTGTAGTACGTACGACGTCCGTCATAGTAGTGTTCTAGTACATACTAGTAGGATGCACTCAGTCGACGACGACTCAATCAGGTATATCATAGAATGTTGAATATAAAACCTTGTATATAATAGTACTGCACTAGTACCTCAAGGCACAGTTTGAGACTTGTATCATATATACTTACTCGAAGTATATATATATATATATATACTACTGTAGTATATACTTGGTGTGTACAACTCGTCTAGATATGATGTGCTACCTTAAAAAAGGCTTGAAGTTAAAGGTTGCCCATGTTGTCCAATTACGTATCGAAAACTGTCCAAGATGTGAAATTTCCTGATTTGCAATAACTATACGTATAGCAGCCGCTTGAAAATTCCAACAGTTATTGGATGGTTTCATTGGGAATATATATATATATCCCCATTTGCAAAATAGTCTGCTTGTGATATCTCGTTACAGTCATGTCTCGATGTTGGGCTCTAGAATTGAAATCCCCACAATATTCGACCCTACCGAGCGTTGACAGGAAGCTGCACTTGTTCGGATCTCAGTAAATCTGACAACAGCCCTGAATATGTGGATTATTCAGATGTACAATTAATAGTAATACTACATAGCATTACTAGTAGTAGTATAGTATTAATAGTATACTATTAATATGAATATTTCGTTCGTAGCTTCTGATTGGCGGAATGATTTCAATCCAAGCCAATTAGATTCGCCACTATCGCCCGTTTTCGATTTCCTCCCTCGTCAAACGATCCAAGACGACAAAACACGATCGAATTGCATGGTACTACTACTAGTAATTCATACTATTCCATCCACCACCCTACTGTACTAGTACTAGTACTACTAGTACTAGTACTAGCTAGTTTGTCCGAGGGTTTACATCATTTTGTACTGGATCTTTTTGTGCACTTGACAGAGAAACTCGACGTACGAGACTTCGTTGCGCGTGCGATCTTCCACGAGCGCACTGAGGAACCGGTTGCTCCGCCAGTCACTTTTACTCATAATCTCGAGCGGCGAAGGCACCGGCGACTGCAGTTGCAAGTAGCCAATCACCGCTTGAATTTGCGTCCGCAGCACGCCTGATTGGTCGGCGTCGCCCACCAAATTCACCGACTATCGACCCAATTAAAACGTAAACATCTATATCTTGATATTACCTGCTCGGACGTGTCGATATGAGACACGCCAAACACATCCTCAAGCAGCGTCGGGTTGGTCTTGGCCCCAATAAACAGGTACATGTACGTGGACGAGTGTAGCAGAAAGAGCCCATTCTCCTCCAACTTTTCCGCCGTGGGGGGCAACGCCGCCGGCAAAATCAGGTCGCCCTTGTCGTCCAGTGTGCCCACCTAAATGTATTGAAATATATATATATTATTGTCGATTTGATAGTACAAATATGGGGTGCAATCGAATAATCGCGCAAACCGATCCACAATCAATCTGATTGGTTGTTGAATTTCATTGAGATGGTTTTGATTGGTTAGTAATTTTAAGATCATCTGAGGTAGCCAATCAAATCGATTTAAATTCCAACGAGAAACCACGCCACAACACAATGAAAATTCACTCGAAAGCACAATAAATTACCCTTTTTTCATTCCAACAACATCGACATAACGTCGTCTTATATCTACTTTGTAGGTAGCCAACATATATTCATTGTCACCTTATATATATATATATATATAGCTCTAAAAAAAAAAAAAAAAGAATCGATATATTATCCTTTATTCAAAACTAGAGTATGAATGTATCCAAATATGCAAAAGAATTGAGCCAATCCGATTGCAGCAACTCGTCATCGATTCAACCCATATACAAAGAAATAGTGTATGACTGTTAAATTAGTGTGATAAGTATCACCACAGTGAACATATTGTTCTTGATATACAACATATATTCCGTACACCAAATATCAATCGATGCAGAAAACATCCGCATCAAAAAGTAACCAAATATAAGGTTAACTGGACTATATATATATATATTGTACCTCCTCGGTCAAGTCGTGCAGCGCATACATCTTGGGGTAGACAGCCGACACGGCATGCTCGACTGGAAATGAGTTCAACAGATGCAGAAGCATCACGCGCTCGTCCGCGCGCACGTCGATGAGCCCCCGCGCCTGCTGCCCCGTCAAGTTATTGCGAAGTGCGCGGGATTTGAGGGTTGCGAGGGTGTACAGCGGCAGCAACTTGAGCGATTCAGGCAGGATTAGCTGGCCAGACGAGCTGTTGGTCGCGCAGTGCTTGCGGTAGTTGGACAGCACGTGGACACAGTCGTCCACGAGCTTCTCCTTGACCGCTTGGCCGTTGCCACTACACATACAAGTACGTGTATTGGTTGGAAATATATATATATATATTTAATATATATATATATATATTACCTCATAATGGACTTGTCGCGGATGACTTTGATCGCCATGCGCTGCCACAACGCACACGTGGCGTCCAAATCAGCATGACGAAACACATTCGTGACCAAATTCGCCACCTAGAATATATATATATATAATAATATATATTAAACAAGTAGTAGGTCGTTTTGTTTACGACTATCGAATAAATATATATATGTGTTTGTGTACCGGCAAGGCCAAGTTGTGCACGCGCACACACCGCACAGCGTCCTCGCGTGTATACAGCAGCGCCACCTAGATATATATATATTTGTCAGATATATATATATATAGGGCAAATTTGTTAGCTTACCTGGATGTACATGTGCTCTTGTGGGAGCTTGCCATCATAGACAAAAGTCACGCCCACTGCCGTATCTTGGTCCACAAGTGCCATATTCACTTCGTCGTCACTGGCGGCACTCGGCATGTAGTTGCCGTAGATCGAGTCGACGCGAAGACCCGACGAGACGCGGACCTTGAGCACCGCCTCCATGGCCTTTTGCTTTCCGAGCAAGTGGCGGAGCAACTGCTTGGTGTACTGCAAGTGTTCTGGCTTGTCCTTGTCAAACTGGGGCAAGTGGAGTACGTACCCGCCCGTCAGTTCTGCGAGCCGGGCGACTCTACGGTCAAGCCATATTAAATTTGATATATATATATATATATATATATATATACTCGGCCAAGTCGCTGTACGGGTTGGCAACGCTGATAATGTCGATTGAGATGAAACTCTGGGCGCTTAGTCGCGCCAGTTCCTCGTAGTGCGCATGGACGCCCCTGCCCGCGTACAGCTGGACCTCTTTGGTCGTGCCGTAAGATGATGCCGCCTCTTCCTTGGTGATTTTGCCCACGCCCAAGCGAGGGGGCCCGGCGTGAAACACACTCACACGACCTACACATGCAACTTGCTTAGCTACGCTCGTCTATCTTCGATTTGGACCAGGAGGTTAGCAATTTTAGTCTATTATCGACTTGGGTGTATATATTTGATTCGCTAGATAATTCACACTCCACGACATAACCGACCGATGCATACTGTATCGTGCACCCGTCGGTCTTGCAATACAAGGTATATATATATATATATATATATATCCACGGGTGTCATAAGGACGAAATGAACACCCATAGATAGAGCCATATATATATATATATATATATCCACGGGTGTCATAAAGACGAAGTGAACACCCATAGATAGAGCCATATATA
>NW_009798310.1:382323-388444 GCF_000520075.1 Aphanomyces astaci | reverse complement strand
TATATATATATATATATATATACAAACCCCATATTTTGTCCAAGCCGTTCCACTTTGAACTACGTTTGTGTGACTGACTTTTAGAAACATTCAACGCCTTTGAAAATGTATGTCCTAGCCAATCAAAGGATGCGGAAACGAAACATTTCAACCAATAAATCATCGACTAGTCTAGTTAGTCAAAACCTCTGCCAAACGTCAGTCTGTAACACACCCTGTGAAACTTGATATCCTTGCCAACTCTATACACATACCTCCTGACGTCAACAAGCTGTCGACGGCGCTCGTGACGGCTGCCCCCGACACAGACTGGTTCTTAGCGTCGTTGCTAAACAACGTCATGATCAAGTCTTGCAGTTCTTGGATCTTTTCCAGGGCATTTGGCGAGTGCACGGGGAGCAGCCACGCGCGGGCGGGCACGGGGGCAGCGGGGTCGTCCACATCCGGACACACGACCATGCTAATGGTTTCCTGGTCTAGGCGGTAGTAATGCACAGCCGTATCAAACGTCATGAGGCCAAACTGGGCGTGCGGGGACGACTTCTGGAGGGTTTCGAGTACCGACGGGAGCGCCGCCACCACAGACGCGACCAAGTTGCTCTGAAACGCAAATACAGACACGTCCAGGGCAAACACGACGATCTCTTGCTGCGCCGACTCGCGCACAGAGTACACGGACGGGACGACGAATTCCACGGATCCCCGCGCCAGCTCCATGCGGTCCGCGACGTCGCGCCGCGTCCCCAGCTGGTCCACGGCGCAGTAATAGTCTCGGGGGGTGTCGTTCTGCATGGTACAAATATTGCATGCAAACATCCGGCCGCCTTGAATGAACCGCGTAAAGCAGTTCACGTACGCCTTGCACCGGGTGCAGCGCAAGGGCCCGGTGCCCCCAAAGTCGACTAGGGGTACGGATAGCTCGTTTGGATCGAGTTTGGCCAGCGGACACACGACGACCCCCAGAGGCAACCCCGATGTTTGCAGCAGATCCTTGGACTCTGGGACGTGGTTCAGACTCGGGCGGATGAAGCGAGGACTGGCGCAGCCGTTGTCAAGGCAAATGTACTTTGAGTTGGCGGGCGGCGGCATGGTCAGCGTCGGACCTTTGGCCACGTACGTGATGGCATCGGGGCGGGAGAGCGGGCGGGGGATTTGCGTGGGGTCGATGCGTTGCTGGGTGCCAGAGGCAGTCGTTGCTCCAGAACTCTTGGCTGGTGGTTGTATTGGGGGAGTTGTCTGGTGGAAAGGGGGACCAGGAGTGAATGTCGGTGGCGGCTGGAGGCTGGGTTGGGGAGGAGGTCCCATGGGGCCAGGGGGCGGTTGAGCGGGGTACCCGCCTTGGAACTGCGGCTGCAGCTGATGGGCTTGTGGGTACCCAGCATTAGGCGGAGGCGGCGGGCCGCGAACGCCAGGACCAGGGGGGGGAGGCTGGTTCGAACCGTAGAACGGACCGTTCGCTGAAGGAGGGAAGCCTAGATAGCATGGACACGAAGGCATAGTTCAATACGAAGTAATACATGGTCATGAATATCGAAGCGGATAGGAAGGTATGTACCAGAGGGAGGTGGATGAGGAAATCCAGAAGGAGGGGGTAACCCTCCTTGTTGAGGAGGAGGACCGCGCGGAGGAAACGTAGGGGCTCCAAAGCTTCCTTGTGGAGGTGGAGCGCCATGGGAGGACGGTCCTTGCGTTAATGGGGGTCCCCGAGGAAGGATGCCCCCGGTCGAGCGCGGCGGCTGTTGCAATTGTCCTTGGAATGACGCGTGTTGTTGTTGCGGGGGAAAGGGCGGACCGGTGCTGCCTGTCGAATGTGGAGGCTGATGGGGATACTGCTGCTGCTGTTGCTGGTGCGGAGGGAAGTTGTTCCCAGGAGGACCACCATGCGGCAGTGGTTGCTGCGGGGGAAATCCACCTCGACCGGACGATGAAGGTCCATACGGTCCGCCGCCGCCGACCACACCGCGAGGAGGTTGTTCTGCATACAAGATAGAGAGAGAGATTCAAGTCAAATCACATGCTGATATGAGATCGAAAGCTACGATGGAACCTACGAGGATAGCCAGGGCCGCCTACAACATGGTGAGGCACGGAGGTAGCTAGGAAGGGCGCGTTACCTGGTTGCGAAGGAGGTCCTCTGGGGAAGCTTCCTACATCCATCACCCCAACGTCAGAGGTCAAGTTCACCAGATGGTTCCATGGAGACTGCACCTTGTTGTGCCATGTTGATGAAGCTCTGTGAGGAACGCCGCGCACGAAATGGGAGGCTAGTTGTTACGCGCTGATTGGCCCGCTAAAATATTGGCGATGTATCACATTTCAGAGGGTATTCACAAAACGCGATGCAAATATACACGCTTTTTATTAATTCTTAGGACATGCATGGCGCCAAATGTTATTAGTTGGGCTATTCGGTCGAAATATATAAACACATATTTGAACAGGATGTCCAAGGGAGGTAAATGCGATTCCTCCGCCGATGCAGGGGATTCTCGATGCAAATCAAGCCTAGGCGTATGGCGAGTGTGTAAATGTCATGCATGTCGTCTTGGAGGACTATGACACTACATGCAAGCGGCCTTCCACAGTGTCCATTTATCGAGTATGGCCGTGCGCTTATGATCGATCCATGGGCAACAGCACCGCGCTCACGATATGTAGCCATGACTGTATCCCACACGAATGACTGCAATATTCGACGCAACATATCAACTACCACCCTGGGGTCTGCTTCAAATTCCACACCGTCGCGACATGTGGTTTCTTGGCCGGGTCCAAGTTGGTGTCCTTCAAGTACTCCTTGGCCTTTTCGGCATCCATTTGGTTGGCGCGGAAGCATCTCCACACGTCACTCCATCGTCCGTCGCACGTGTCGGCTTCTCCTGTTCGGTAATACGTCCGTGTCTGGTGTCCTGCCGCTACAAAGTCATGCGAGAGGTGAGGCCTCCATGCTAGCATTCGGACGCGCCACTCAAACTAGTCCTCGATAGCTTCATATAGGAGTAGGATGTAGTTTACGTACTCACGCACGCGAAGGCAGTGTCCAAGATGGAAGCGCACGACAGCTCCACGCGCTGGTCGTCGTCCTTACCAAAGCTGGTGGTGGTCGCCATCGTCGTGATTGTAAACTCGCAATTGTCCGATTAATTAACCGGACAGTTGTAGTACCGTATTTGTCATACCTTTGCACCATGGAATTAAATTTGAAGAATTTATTTAAATATTTGAATTGGATAATTGATTCAAGATTCTATTGAATTATAGAATTATATTCGCGTTTTGTATTCAAGGTGCAGATCAACGAAGGGAATTAGTATTAATAGTACTTAGTAGTATAATAACTTACCACGAAAGGTCGTGAGTTGATTACCATAAAGCAGCATTACTTGTTCATGAACTTGACAAGACGACAAGGAGCTACTACACCAGTTAACAATTCACTTAGTTAATCGAGGCATAGCGTAAGTTTGGGACATCGCAAAGAGTTGGGAGTATGTACGTACATGGGGCTATTTTAAACCACAGTTTCGACCTGAGCTATCCTCCTTCCGTGCGCCGAACATGACCGAGCCTAACCAAGAGTCCCAGCATACTACCCCCACACTCCCGTCGGATCCTGTACGTACATTCCTCTCGTCCAAATGCGCTTACATCAACGCTACTATTACATGTAGGTTGGGGACATTATTGGGAGTACTTGCGTAAACTCGACCTCCGACTCTCCCAATCAAACTGTACTGCACACCACTACTGCGATCAATTCCGAGCCCTTTCTTCTTGACTAGGTGGATCGAACATCCACAAATTCTACCTTAACAGCGCTTAACCTGAATCAAGTCCGTCGAGCGTCATATGAAGACAACGGCTCCAAATCTGCCCGAGATCACAAGGAACCCCTTCCGCCACGCTCAACTACATGTACTAGTGCCAGACGAAGCATCAGTCAACTGACAAAGGAAGTACTGGTCGAACCCCTTCGACGAACGTCTATCAACAAACGCAGTGACGTACTAGTGCGTATTCCCTACAATCTCGCAGCCAACCTTTAGAGAGACTCATGAGCTCCGATAGCCAACCAATCCAGCAGCAGCAGCAGCAGCCACCACAGACGACACGGGGAGCCAGAATATCGCCGAGGTAGGTTAGCCCATGCCGATGATATGATTGATCTACTTATACATTAGGACGAGTTGTTTGCAGCAGTGGACGAGGCGCTGGTGCCTGAAATCGAAGCGTATCTGCGTGAAAAGGCATTGTACACACTACACTCATTGAACACGTATTCAATCTCTGACTATGCGTTTTGTATTTACGATAGATTCAATGCAATCGAAGCGACACAAAAGCCAAGGACATTCGAGAGTGTACGAATAGCCCCCCCCACTCTGCCCTTATCTCGTGCATAAACGTGCTGAATTGTTCGTTATAGTTGTGCTGTCGCGACTGTCGAGCGTGCAGATTCGACAAGTGTTGCCGCCGTTGCTGGCAAAGTTGCAGAGCGAGCTGGGGGGGTCGACGATCGCATTGGACATCCAAACGAGTTTTTGCATGATGGAAGACCTGTTCAGCGACGACCTCGGTCGCGCCTCGCCTCTGGTTGGGATGTACACGGACGAAGAAGAAGACATGCTCAAGAGCTTAGAACTGCGCACGGTGTTGTAAAACGTTAGGTAGTATACAGTAGCTAACGTTACTGCATTCAATATAGTAGCTAACTCCTACTATTTCAATTTTCGTTGCTTGTATTGGAAAGCAAAACGACTTTGCCTACGTTGATTTGTACAAGAATGAATGGCTCGATAAGTGATCGATTGGCCGACATGCCATTGAAGATCTGCCACGCGACTGGCTTGTAGTCGACAACGTACCAACAAGGTAGTCTCTACCCTCGGTCTCGATCATGAGGAGGCCGATAGTGTATACCAACTAACTACACATGTCAATCATATCGCCGCATACTGTACTTACAGCTTGTGATAGCGCTTGGCCTATGGTTGGCAATGATCTCAATCGTGGTAACCTTGATGGTGTTCAGGGATTCGTCCTTGTTCAATGGGAACCACCCACGCAGAACCACATGCGTTTGCCAGGCTCGAGGTCGTCCCATAGGATTCGAACTGGGGGGTACGTGGACGGTCGAGCCAACTGATGTCCTGTTGGACACAGGGACTGCAGGTTTGACCACATTGGTCTAACATGTCCAGGGAAGTGTTGGTCTGTACAGCTTCTTGGCCACGTATTCAGTCGCCGTCGCCCAGTCTTCTTATTCGTTTGCCCCACCCACCCCACACAACCTTGTCGACAAATGAGTAGATTGTCATGCAAAATCGAATTAGGCGGACGAAGTTGGGGTTCATTACAGAGCATGGATTCGTTCAGAGCCGACTGAAGTTGACTCATTCATGTGATTGAGTTCAGGATGTTGGCAAAGTGTCATTCGTTAAGGACAGGGCGACAACGACGGTCCAACACACCTTATCTGCATGACGTGATGAGTTCCAATGGAGACTTTTCAAGCAGTGCATGACCTCATGTAAAGATATATACAGCAGCCCAGGTCAATCGAGCCACTTGGAAGGCAGTGTAATTGTAGCTATACATATATTAAATACATCTATATCTAGGGATTCACTTGCAACCACAGCCAACCAACCATGCACATGCCACCGCAGACAACACACGTAGCAAACAAAATTCTCGATTGTTTACATATACTACTGTACACTGTACTGCACCTTTTTTCAGTTAATTTCAGGACCTCACCATACTTTTTCGCGAAATGAACAAGCAATTCGCGGCGGTTCCACTTCGTTCGTTGTATATTCGTTATATTTCGCCTACCAACCAAGTAGGTTGCAGTATATTTCAAGCGACTTTCATCGACGATCCATACCTGCAATGACTTCGTCGGTGATGTGCTCAAAGTAAGCCATACGAAACTCGTTACAAGTTTATCCGTCAGGACGAGGTCTCATAAACGAAGCAAGGCGCTCGCGCAGCAACGTGTTGCTGTAGCCCTTCATTATGGACCAAAGATTCTCGATGGGGTTGGCGGCGTGGCTATGAACACGTCAACTAGGTACATAGGGTATGTATTGGAACGTACTGGTGTGGCAAGCGCTTG
>NW_009798310.1:377102-381815 GCF_000520075.1 Aphanomyces astaci | reverse complement strand
CAAGCGCTTGCCACACCAGTACGTTCCAATACATACCCTATGTACCTAGTTGACGTGTTCATAGCCACGCCGCCAACCCCATCGAGAATCTTTGGTCCATAATGAAGGGCTACAGCAACACGTTGCTGCGCGAGCGCCTTGCTTCGTTTATGAGACCTCGTCCTGACGGATAAACTTGTAACGAGTTTCGTATGGCTTACTTTGAGCACATCACCGACGAAGTCATTGCAGGTATGGATCGTCGATGAAAGTCGCTTGAAATATACTGCAACCTACTTGGTTGGTAGGCGAAATATAACGAATATACAACGAACGAAGTGGAACCGCCGCGAATTGCTTGTTCATTTCGCGAAAAAGTAGGGTGAGGTCCTGAAATTAACTGAAAAAAGGTGTAGTTAGTACTTCTGAAGTATATGTCAACGTAGTCAAATTAGCATTGCACTTCCTATAAGCTTAACGTGATCGGCGTCATTAACACGCAGTAGTGGACGATGTGCTGGTACCTAAAATCGAAGGGTATTTGCGTGGAAAGGTATCGTAACTCTACATTGACTACGTATGTCCTCGGCAGCGCCTCACCTCTGGTTCGAGTGTATACAGACAGAGGAAAAGGCATGCTCAAAAGCAGTGAACACTTCGCTCGGTGTTGTTAAGCCAAACTTCTATAACTGAATTGTTAGCCCGGAAAAGGAAAGACGTTGCTTTTGTCTACCGGTAGTCGAACAGGCTACCAAGACTGCTCGATTCCCCGGCAAAGGAATGGCTCGATGAACAATCGACCGGCAGAGATGCGATTGAAGATCTGCCACGCGGGCTTGGCATCGCAGTCGTACAAGGTCAACGTGCCAACAAGGTACTCGTTGCCATCGATCTCGGTCAAGATGGCGCCGAGAATGTACCAACTGCACATGTCAATGTTCTCGTTCTCGCCGCATACTTGGTAGTCGTACACGGTGCGGTTCAACCTGGCCTGGCACTTGTCGTTGGCGACGATTTCAAGTTTGGTAGTCCAGATGGTTTTCAGGGATTCGTCCTTGTTAAATGGGAACCATCCACGCAGCCACACGCGTTTGCCAGGCTCGACGTCGTCCCATAGGATTCGCATTGGGGAGTACGTGGACGGTCGAGCCAACTGCACGATGACAAAGTCCAGGGAAGTGTTGGCACTGTAAAACTTCTTGGCCACGGGGATCCACTCGCCGTCGTTTAGCCCGCCATTGATGCGTTTGGCCCCCACCACAACTTTGTCCGCTTCGTTGTGATTCTCAGCACACGCTCGAGTAAAAAGGGCAAAGTTGGGGTCTATGAGCACCCCTTGGCAGATCATGGCACTGTTGGGCGACGACCGCAGTTGACTCAGGTATGGGGATACGACTGAGGTTTGGTAATTAGCAAAGTATGCATGCGCCACGGACGTAGCGGCAACGGCAATCCAACACAGCATGACCCGTCGAGTTTGAAAATGACGGGTCTGTAAATCATTTGGAATTTGTGAATGTATAGATTTGGCGGGAAATATTTCTCAGTTTTAGTTGTACATCAACGACAGTAGATCTTCTTGCAGTAGTGAACACTTACTTAATACTTTGAAGAATTAATAAAAACGATATTATTAATAATAGTATCCTAAATAAGACGTTCACCACTTCAATGATATTGTATCGTCGAGTAGATTTTGTTTTTACTTGGGATTATTATTTGGATGGCCCTGAACCGTAGATCGTCCGTTCGTGTTGGTATCGAACACGCATATAAAGTGTGTACGACGGGCAGATTCCGCAATATCCCCAAACGATGGATATGATGCTTCAATACAATTTGAATGTAGGAGTCACACTTCATTGTTTCGTACGAGAATTCTGATTGGCTCGTAGATATCTTCAATCAATAGAAAAGTCCTTCAACAAACAGAAATAATTCGAGTGCCTTTATTATTGTTAACTTATACCGTATCGCATAATTATGTAGTATGGCACCGTACGCTGATGTAACGTTACACGATTATTATTTCTTCGAGCGCTTACCTCCAGATCTAAGCCTTCCCCTTCCAGCAACCCCTCCATGACGAAGCAACCGACGCTGCCCCCTCCTAACTCGATGAAGTCGACGCCTACATCGTCTCCTAGCACCCCACCACCCCCTCCTGGAAAGCCCAGTCTGACCAACATCTTGCCGAAGTCATTGTTCCTTCAAATCTTCCCTCAAGCCCTCCCATCGACAAGTTCGAAAACTTCGTCGCCATCGCTGCCAAGCACCCCGAATTCACCAACCCTGGCAACGCCGACGTCGACCGCCGCGAAGTCCCCAGTCTTTCTACAAGGACATAGAATGCAGTAGACCGATTAGAAGCGTACAGCGACATGCATACGCTAAATAAGCTAATCAACGTCGGTGATCAAAATCGCGATGACCGCTACCTGTACTGTTTGGACCATAAGTTTGTAGGACGGGCATCCTTCATTTCAATAATATTCAACCTTTTCATGGCAGGGTACAGTACACAAAGCTGTCGACTACTACCCTTCTAGAAAGACCTTTTGGCCACGCATTCGGAAAAGTACTAGGGTTTCGTCTTGACAGTTTGTAGCAAGTTGCGATCATCACATTGGCCAGGAAGGGAAATCATACACCAGTGACGCTTGCGTAGATCGTCACGACTGCGCCTTCTATGCCGACGATCCGCACCACTTGAGCTGAGGTGCCGAGGCGCATTGGCCGGCAGTCCACTAACAAAACACGCGCCATGAGGGGATAATAACAGTTGGAACACTGGCCGCACTGGCTGGGGGCTTGCGTGGGGTTGGTGGGGCTGGCTGTCGTTTTGGAGGGTTGAGTGGGGTACAGTAGGTAGGTTGCATGGTGTGGGGGGGAATGTTTCGGATATGTGGGTGTAGTTGTGCTGGGAGACTGGGTGGGCTTCTGCGTAGGATTTTGTGAGTAAGTAGGCGCCTCCACCGTCGTCTGGGGGTTCATGAAAGGAGATTTAGTAGAAGTGGGTACCACCGCCTCCGTTGTCCGAGGGGGAGTGGAAGGGGCTTTAGTGGAAGGGGGCACCGCCGATGTTGTCCGCGGATCTGTGAAAGCGGTGGCGTTGGCCGGAGCTGGGTCGGACCCGCATGTGTTGCTGATGTACACATCGGCGCAGTTCCAACACTGTTCTTGGCCGTTGATGTCCACGCCGGAGTTGCTCTACCCGACATAGTGCCAACGAAACACGTAGTGGGAGTCGCCTTCGCAGGTCACTCCAGGGGGGAGCACCGTCGACTTTTTGTTGCCTGGGGGCACTTGCCATTGCTTTTCGCCTTAAGGGGGACCAGCGTTTCAAAGCAGCCTTCGGTTTCTTCGTCGTGTTTGCCGTTCAGTGTACACAAACCTAATTGAAAGTACCCCTTATGGTTGGTGTCAATTGGACTTGGAGGTCCACGGTCGAAACTGACCTTGAATTATTTATTTTTTATTTCTAAATTTAATATATATATATTTTAATTAAAAATATAAATGATAACAAAGATACATTAATTGATTTAAATATTATTTATTATTTTACTTAAATTTATACACATTTTTGCATGAACGGGGAACAGGCCGTTGGAACCACCGGTTTCGTGCTGGCTGGCGTACACGCGATTACGGGTCCCTGCAGACGCCGTGTTGGCCCCCCTTGGTGCCGCCGGCACTGAGGCCGTTGTCGTCGTAGTTGACGGGAATTTGGTCATTTTGACAATGTACCCTCGATGGGGGAGAGAAATCAAGCGGCCGTGGGCGTCGGCAAAGTCGACGACGGACGAGATGGCCAAGGCCGACAAGAGAACGGAGGTACTGCACTTCATAGGAGCTGTTGCATCGGAAAGTGACAAGTGAGAAAGAAGAGGGTAGAGGGGTCAAAGGTGACCATCATGTGATGTTATGCTTCGCATGTTACTGCGAAGTAGTATATTAATCCATGCGGAGACTCTTGAACTGATAACAATGGGGGGAACGGTTCCGAGGTTACTGTACAGTCTGTACTGGTTCTTTTGACGGGAAATGATTAGTACCCAAGACACCACACGAGCACTCATCCGTGATATGTCCGTCGTTTGGTATTTGTAGTCGTGCCATTTTGTACTAGTTTCTACTAGTACGCAGTAGTACAATGCTGAAGTTTAGAGTAACCAATGCATTGGCGATGACAGTCGTGAAACTTTATGTGCACACGGTGCAAGCCAAGCACCATCGTTGTGTCATTTACATCATTAAAAGCACATGGTTCAATGCGGCGATATGTCAGTCGTTAGCTGTTCCAGCATGCTCCAGGATACTTAACTCCTACCGGCAAAACCAGCCGCTAGCGTAGTTGCACGGGTGGGGAAATTGGTTGATTCGACTGGTCTTTGAAAGCCGATGGCAGCGATACTGTATTGTAGATTCGGACGGAATCGCCCAATCGAAATCTCGCACTGAAAATTGGTTTGATATTCCTTTTCGCTGATTGGCTACATCTTCCATTGAGTACTTCACAGTGAAGTACTAGTACTAGTACTCGTATTTGGTAGCCAATCAAATCAATCATATGTCGCAACGAGACGGGGCAGAATTCAGAATTTTGATCCATATATACTAACGTTAGTCAAACTATATTTCTAAATTGTTATGAATACAACAGTCTAAGTGTACAGTGCCATCTTTCAGCAACCTCAAACCGACGAATGTGCTCTATAACCAGTCAGTAAG
>NW_009798310.1:370463-372477 GCF_000520075.1 Aphanomyces astaci | reverse complement strand
CTTTAGTTCCAGTGACCTACGGAACTGAGAGCAAAGGCGAGAAACTCGAAAGATCGCGCCCAGAAGCTGAAGACAGTGGCAACGGCGCCAGCGGCTGCGAGCAGCGAAACTGAGGAGGAAGTACCGGTGACGGAGCCACCGTTGGTCCCGGTAGTTGGAGGGACCACGGATGTGCTGCCGGCTGTGGAATAGTCCAAGAGCGAGGAAGTCCGTAAGATGATGGAGGAGCTGGCTGTGACTAACAAGGCAACGGGTAGCGCGCGAGCGGAGTCCATGACCTGGGACGAATCGCGGGGGGGATATGGTGGACAAACCATGGGACCAAACTGGGAACAACTACCACGACCCCCAATCGAAGGTGCCTATGTCGACGAAGACTACCCGCCAACGGAGAAGTCCGATGCTGAGAAGCGAGTGGAAGAAAAGGCGGAAGCTCGAGCTAAGCTACGTACGGAGCGACGAACTCGGCCGGACAGTACTCCTGGCAGCGAGGAAGAAGAAAAGGAATACCATGAAGAACAGCGTAAGCAGGCTGAGCGGCGGCGGATCAACAAAGCCAATCGTCCCCCCAAGGAGAAGCGCATCGACCATGCTAAAGTGGCGCGTGCTGCTCATGATCGGCGGATGCTGGAAACCACCCTGCCAAGCAGTGCGGGATGGGGACCTCTTACAAGTAAACCACCGACGCCAAGCAGTGGAGGATGGGGGCCCAATTTCAACTCCAGTGGACCTTCATTGGTGGTGACAGATGTCCAACCCCCTCGAATCACCTGTATGGACAGAACATTCCTAGTCAGTTGGGTGAAGAAGCGGGAGACATATGAGGACAAGCTACGGGCGAATGCGCAACGCATGGGTGGCGAGTGGCGACGGAGTGCTGTGGGGTGGATCCCTTCCACTGACCGCAGTCTCCTGAAGGCTACATGCACCTATGTTTGGCGAGTGCCTGTGGAACAACTCAGTGAGGACGACTACCGCGACCGCATCATGGAAATTGTCGGACAACCAGCGACCAAGTGGACACCCACCAAGTCAGACATGCAAAACTACTGTCGGGCGTTGAGTGTCGACCCCCATGGAGACGTGACCAGTCGCCTGGTATCATTTATGGAGCGGGTTGATGACGTCATCGACGAGAACGGCTTACGTCAGCAACTCAAAGATCCAACAATGCTGAGAACGTTCGTGAAAGTGGTAGCAGCGCGTGTCACACCCAGCTACCTACGCGACAGAGTCGAAGAGCAAATGAAGACCGTGCCA
The DNA here is from genome assembly GCF_000520075.1 of Aphanomyces astaci. Lineage (NCBI taxonomy): Eukaryota > Oomycota > Saprolegniomycetes > Saprolegniales > Verrucalvaceae > Aphanomyces > Aphanomyces astaci. The sequence continues at coordinate 371,217 of NW_009798310.1, read as the reverse complement.
GCGAACGATCTAATGGCCTTTGCGGATATCCTACGCGAACAGCTGGACCGAACGCATGACGCGGACATGGTCAATCAACAAAGGAACAGTTATGGTTCGAAGCGTGGCCGTGAAGAATACGACCAAGGGCGCCGCGTTACAAAACATGCGAAGAAGGCTAACCAAACTGTTCGAGATCAACGGGAATTACGAGGAAATTACCCACGTCCACCAGATGGATATATCAAGCCGGAACGAAGTGCGGCGGTGTGGTCCCCGTCGACGCAAAAGCGAACGGGGGACCCATCAGCCACGAAGTATGGACCGCAAGCGAACTCGCGCCCAAGACATGATGATCGTCATGTCCAAGCTGTGCGTGATGAAGCACGCCCTCGATACGCACCCGGCCGGGATGACCGCGGCATGCTGTGCTTTGTCTGCCAATAGCCAGGACATATGGCCCGGGAATGTCCCAACAAAAAAGACGAGGATAGCGGCGATACAAGCTGGAAGAAGGGCAAGAACGCCGTCAAGCGACTCAAAGCGCGGGAACGCAAAGCGAACATGCAAGCGAAGCGAATGAAGAAACTCCCACCGCCCAGCAAAGAAGATGATGGACGTTGGGTGCGACTGAACAGTGTGCTGGAAGTTCCATACTGCCCGGACACCGGCGCAGACCAAAACATTATGCCCCAAGCCATGGTGGATGAACTTCAAACGTTACAGCCACAACTTCAAGTTGTCAAGTTGGCTGCGCCATTTGTGGGAATAGCAT
>NW_009798310.1:344049-348257 GCF_000520075.1 Aphanomyces astaci | reverse complement strand
ACCCAATGCCCCCAAACCCAACACTGACACCCCCCCCTCCACCTCTGGCGCGCCTCAACCAGTGGACCCCAAGTGTGGCAAGTGCACCAACTGCTACTACGCCCCCAGCAAAGCGTGCTTTCTGGGGTGGAGCAAAGAGCAATGTGACGCCCAGGATGTGTATAGGTGGTGCGGCGAAATCTAATAATACATTGTTAAATTCCAGTTTACAGTTAGGTTATAATTACTAGTAGCGCGATACCATTGGGGATGCTATCATTGTAAGACACTGTATAGTAAGAAGTACTTTGTGCTCGTTTGACCATCTCGGGCATTGCGCTCCAATGCATGATGTTGGGATGATACTTATTATATGTGTTTCACTTGGCTGAGTACATCTCAGCACTGCAATGGGAAGGTTGCGGCTCGGTTACCAATACTATTAATAGTACTACTAGTAGTAATGAAGTTATTCCACAAACCCATTCGACTTGATTGGCTAACCCATTCGACTTGACTGCGACCCTTGGATAGCCAATGGCATCGCCCCCCAACTTCAAATGGCACTTTGCACTCCAATGTCCCATTCTTGCAGCATTAAGAATATGGTCACAATATATGGTCTCAATAGCATATTCTGGCGGCTGCGATTGATTGTTCGCGAATCTCCCCGACGATCCCCCACACTTTCGTGAGTGTTGGTGGATACCTGTGAAATCGAATATGTTCTCTGGCAATGGATAGAATCAGCCAATGAAACGGCTGCTCCCAAGCGACACGACGTTTGTTGGATAATATAAACAAACTCTTTTTCAGGGAATTGGCATCGGTCGGATATGGCAACCACTACGACGACCAGTTCCGCCGTGGACACCCCGCCAGCCGCCGCCGCGTCGTCGGCAATAGGAAGCCTCAAGTCTGAGCTGGACAACAACGGCGTCCGTACCCTGCGGATTGCCTTTGTGGGCAATGTGGACAGTGGCAAGTCGAGCTTGATTGGTACACCCGTCCCATACTTTGACGCGATCGATGAAGCTATCGTATATTCTAGGCACGCTGATTCGAGGCGAGTTAGACGACGGACGAGGGCTGTCCCGGCAAGCCATCTTCCGCCATAAGCACGAAGTGGACTCGGGCCGCACGTCCAGCATCGCCACCGCGTACATGGGGTTCGACGCCCAAGGCGAGCAGGTGGTTGCCAAGCGAAGCGGCAAGATCCTGCCGTGGTCCGAGCTGGCCAAGCATTCGCACAAGAAGATTCAGCTCATCGACTTGGCCGGTACAAAGCATGAGATGCAAAGTATCGGACGTGGGGAGGAGTATGGATGGTGTTCACCATAGGACATGAACGATACTTGAAAACCACAGTGTTTGGGCTCACGGGTATGCAGCCGGATATTGTCGTGGTGGTCGTGGGCGCCAATATGGGAGTGAAGAAGATGACACTCGAGCATTTGGGCATCACTATGTCGGTAGGTTCACGACTGCTTTTACTAGTAGTAGTAGTAGTACTAGTAGTATCGACTAGCCTAGCGTGGCTCACATGTATGATGGATGGTGGTTGTAGCTGGAGATTCCAGTGGTGATTGCATTGACCAAGATCGACATTGCACCCAAGCCTGTCGCGCGCGATACGTTGCAAACCATCCGCAAGTGCCTTCGCCAATGTACTACTCCTACCTACTAGTATCTACTACTCTTACTACATGTTTTCTATATACGTACTAGATCTGTTTTCCTCTCTCGTATTGTGAATTGTTTTATATTGCCCTTTTAACCAAAATGTCATTAGACTTTTGTGCTGATTCGCCAAATCTATCGATCGATTCTTTGTTCATTCACACTCTTATGCGATGTTGAATTGGTCGAAGAGTGGATTTCATTGGCCAGTTGATTCGTGTTGTGGGTTTTGATTGGTCGATCGATTGTCTGTCGATTTGGTGCTGTGGTCATTGAGCATTCCACTCGAATTTCGAATCGACTTGACAGTAATACTATATAGTATTTCAGAGAATTGTTCGATTTATTGTCGATTTGATACAAATTTGGGGACGGGTTAAATCGAATCGCGCCGACCAAACCGATCCACAACCGATCTGGTTGGTTGAATTTCATTGAGAGGGTTTTTATTGGCTAATTATTTTGAGCTCATCTGAATTAGCCAATCAAATCGATTTAAATTCCAACGAGAAACCACGCCACAACACGATATTCCACTCGAAAGCACAATAGTTTTACACAAATATATAGATGGCAAGATGGGGATGCTGGTCAAGTCCTTAGACGAAGCCGTAAATGCCGCCAAGGGATTGCCGTCCAATCGCCTGACTCCCATTTTGCCCTTGTCCAATGTCACCGGCGATGGGCTCGACAACCTCCGCCACTTGCTGCACTGTGTGGACGTCGAAGCGTTGGTTCGGTCAGCGCAGTCGTTCTCGAATCAGGACAACGATCATACGAATCTCGGCACTTTGTCGGACAAATCCCTTTCAGCATGGACTCCCCCCCATGGCCTGTCGGTAGAAATGCCCATAGATGACACGTACCAAGTGCCTGGCGCGGGCTTTGTCATCGCTGGGACCATCGTCACTGGCACCATCAAAACGAACGACGTGGTCAAGATTGGACCCGACCACAACGGCCACTTTCACAAGGTGATCTTATTTATTGTCGATTTGATCGAAATCGCGCAAACCGATCCACAATCGATCTGATTGGTTGAATGGAATTGAGACGGTTTTGATTGGTTAAAAAATTTGAGCTCATCTGAAATAGCCAATCAAATCGATTTAAATTCCAACAAAAAACCACGCCACAACACAATGAAATTTCACTCGCAAGCACAATATTGTCAAAGTTTTTTTTTTCATATATTTTTTGTTTTTGGTTTCGTCGGTAGGTGGTGGTGCGGTCGATCGAGTCCATGTACATACCGTTGAAAGAAGTAGTGACGGGGCAAACCACGGCGCTGGGCATTCGCAGCTTGAACAAGAAACAAGTACTTAACCGAGGCAACTTTCGCAAAGGTATGGATACTATAATAAAGGACTTAACCGACATAACCTTTCGCAAAGGTATGGTGCTCGTGAACCTCGCCACGGACGAAAAGCCGTTCGTCTCGCGCAGGTACTACTTATATCGTGGATTATTCTAGAATGTGTGTATATTTACGATGACACAATATTCACTGCTCTTATATATATATATATAGATTTGTATGCTCAATGTCTCAATGTTGGTTTCGACTACCGATAGGTTCGAAGCCAAAGTGATGATCTTACATCATCAAACTACGATCACGGTGGGGTACCAGCCCATGGTGAATTGCCGCACGATTCGGCAAACCGCCGCCATCACGGCGATCCTTGGCACAGACGAGTACGATTCTGTGTGAAATATTGATGTATGCTTGATTGCATTGTTTTGATTGGTTAAAAAAATGCATTCTGGACCGCGTTGGAACCATGCATTGATTTGATTGGTCGAAATGCATTCTGATCCAACCCATGCATTGTTTTGATTGGTAGAAATGTTGAACAGCGCACAATCCGTACAGGCGACCGTGCTGTGATTGAGTTTACGTTTTTGCACTATGCGGAATTTGTCAAGCCCGGCATGCGCTTTGTGTTCCGCGACGGCCAAGCCAAAGGCATCGGCCAAGTCACCCGAGTGCTGCTGCCAGACAAGGATGACCTCCGCCACAACAACCAACTTGACTCGTCGTAAGAGGGGTACATACCGAACGGATGGGCGGACGATCGGCGATATGGAGTGTCATGTGTTAGTGAATATATATATAGTCCCTATATTGTGTTTTTCAGTCAAATTTGATGAAATCGCCAACTAATTTGAGCAAAGGATTATGATTGGCTAGAAAGAATGAAGTTTGCAATATGATTGGCTAAAAGATTTGATTGTAGTATTGCAGTCACAAAGGTACCTGTTCAACTTCGTTTTACACGAAATCTCGATGTATTAATACTCGGAGTACACGTAAAGAGTACTACTTCTACTGTACAAGTACTGTCCAGTACTACTTGTACTACTACTACCTTGTACTAGTAGTATTAGTATTATAATAGTACAGTGCACGTTGTCTCTTCAGTATACTACTAGTACGTACTATTGTAGGGGCCAATTGGGAGCGGGCACGAGCTATTCTTAGAGTAATATAAATACGATAACGAGCCCCATTGGCTAGAACAAATCCTTGGTTCATAGCCTCTTAT
>NW_009798310.1:302500-340583 GCF_000520075.1 Aphanomyces astaci | reverse complement strand
ATTGTACGGCACCCATATTTATTGGGCGTTACAGTATTTCTCAAAATTGTGGATGTAGGAGCACAATGAAGTCGGAATTCACAGACTGTGACCCCAAATGATGCAGCAAAAAGTAAACGATAATTAGATCGAATTTAAGCCAATCAGAATTGAGTCGGATGAGATGTCCGACTTTATTCGATCACAACACAACCAATGGGTTAGTTGTGTTTGTGTGAGTTGTGTTGCTTTCGCTTGGTGGATGGCATCCGTGACGAAGAAGGTGCTTGAGTCGTCGGCACGAGGAGGTTGTACGCGCCAGGCCCGGGGGTGCTTCCTCGTCCGGCGTGCAGTCGTTTGCTGATCACGCGACTAAAGTCGTCGCCCGAGGCCAGCTTGACGGCCACCGGCTTCCGAAACACCAGCGCCATGGCCTTTTCAGGGTAAATGGCACTCGATTCGACCGTGGTGAGGGGCACTTGCTTGGGGGCCGTGGATCCGAACGGCACGCGTCCTCGCCATGGTTTGTCCCCACTGTCGTCTTCGGTCTGGTTGTTGGTAGCCAACGTACTAGGGGGAACTCCAGCTTTGGCTAGCACGTCGTACGCCCCTGGACCGGGGGTAACCGACACTTGCACGGTTCGAAATCGCTTTCCCACCCCAAACGCTCGTAAGAGGCGCGTTGTCGCAGATTTTTCCACGCGACTTGAGACGTCAGTTGGTTTGTTGCTTGTCGAGATGGGGGGAGGGGGGTGGGTATTGTCGGAAGGTGCAAGCCCATTGGTGGCCAGTGGGGGGGGTACTGCTGCGACTGAACCAGTCTTGGCTCGAAACCGTGGCGTGTGGCTAAACGTGGTGGTCGGGGGGCGTTTCGTACGGGCCCGCTTCCATTCCAACAGTCCTACGACCATCATCATGTGACACATTGAGAATCAAACATAAGCATGTCGACCATCACACGTCGACTTGCATCTCGTATACATCAGGAGGGTACCTTGAATAGGTTTCGGTGGCCCAAGTGGTTTCCCGGTTGATTTCGTAGAGGGTCGACTTGGCAGATTCGACGGAGGGGGGAGTCGAGAGGGGGGGGTCAGAGATGCAGTCTTGTTCGCGTTAGTGTTGGTATTCGACGAATTATGCATGGACGTGTTGGTTTTCGAGTGATCGATGGTCGGCCGCTTGGCGATCTTTGTCGACGCCATGATGTGTAGAAACCGAGCAACATGGCTCGGGATGTTGAGTGTGTCCGTGGGCTCGGCCACCGTGAACGACCATTTCTCAGTAACTTGGTTGCCGCGGTGGTGGTGGTGTTTGCCGGGGGAAGTGGAAGGTTTCTTCTTGGCGTGCAGCGATTTAAACATCCCCACGGCTTTCTTGGCTTTGACCATGTTCGGGTCGTCCCCTTCGAAAGCATTGGTCGTCCGCAGCACCAGCAGCGTGTGGTTCTCCGTCGCAAACACGGAAAGGGCATGCATGTGAAGGGCCACGGCGCCCCCCGGCGTCCGCATCGACTTGGCGTCCACTTGAACCGGAATGGGCTGGCAATTCAGCCCCGTCGTCGACTTGAGCCCGAGCTGACCCGCACTGTTGCCCCCCCAGCAGTAAACGTTGTCCAGGGAGTCCACCACCACCGTGTGGGACCGCCCTACACATGGCAACTCAAAAAATATACACCTAATCCTTTCGGGGTTGCAAAGGTAGTAGTACTAGACAACAAGTACGCAGTGTAATGTATATTAGTAGTACTAGTAAGCTATAATGCACTACTAAAACAATCAAGCAGTGTCCAAGTGGATGCCATGAAGAGAGAGGGAGTTAGTTATAGTGACAGTACCAGACGTGACGAATCGAGCTGTGACAGCAGGCCCCCCCGCGTCCTACATATATATATTAATATACTCGTGGTAAATGGTGGAAATATGAATGTTTCGGTGTGTTAGTTGTGTACCGTTGCAATCAGGACGCGCACGGGGGTGGGTGAATCTGCCAACGCGTCACCGCCCAACTGCCCCGCATCCCCCCGACCCCATGCAAACACTTGACCAGTCGTGTCGATTACGACCGTGTGATGCAGTCCTATGCAACACATCGTATACATTCTCGTCGTGAAATATATTATACAAGTAGGGAGTAAAGTAGCTTCGGAACCTACCGCAGGTGGCTTGCTTGATGGCGGTGACGTTAACGTTGTCGTAGAAATACTCGACACGTTTGGGCGTCCATTCGCTGTCGCATGTGCCATGCCCCAGTTGACCGTACGCTCCATGGCCCCAACTAAACAACTAGTGTACGGATGAGCTATCCATCCCAATACTTTCCAGCCTCATCACACTTACTTCGCCCGTTTGGGTGACGCAGCAGCTATGTTCCGGGCCTGCCACCATTTCCTACAAGAAATTGTGATTTTTACAACCTAAATACTTGCACAGAGGACGACTAAAATCACATGTTCAAGCGCAAGTAAAATAACGTACCCGAATGGGCGGAAAGGTGATACCCGCGGCGGTGTGAAACACACTGACCAGTGTCGGCGTGTCCTGGTCAGAATCGGAGCCCGTGCCCAGACGGCCGTTGCTGCCATCCCCAAACCCCAGGAGCACCTGTTTAAGTACGTGCATGTGCTTGACTAGCACCAGCGTGTGCCGGTCGCCACAGCTGACGTCGCTGAAAAAAGTGTCGGTGGGGGCCCCCGAGACAGCGGAACCGGGCTCGGGGGGTAGGTGATTTAGATCGATTGAAGGTGGCCACGTTCCCTGAGTCACCGCTTTGTCCTTGCACTGTGTGAACCCCCAACGCACCTAATGATCATATGGCATAAGGTTGTTTAGCCAGTTGCATACCAACAAATATGTGTAGTACCTGCGTAGGCGTCGAGATGATGCCAGATGCTGGAAGGCACCCAAGCCCCAATCGACCGTAGGAAGCATCCCCGACCATGAACAACGCCCCTGTATCCGACACAAACCCCCCGTGGGCACTCCCGCACGACATCTTAACAATGCGAATCGACTGGAGCGCTTGTACTAACGTCGGGCGCATCAACGCTTCCGAGTGGCCATGGCCCAACTGACCGACTACTCACAACGATTTCGACAACAAACATGAGTTTACACGACAAAGTAACGTAACCATTGATACGAACACAAACAGCATCATCGTCGGACGTATTTACCCGTGTTGTTACCCCACGTGTACACGAGATGGTTTTGCATGAGCGCAGCGCCCCATTCGACGCCGCTGGCCACTTTCAGGACACTCAGTCCCGACGGAAACAGCGATGTGAGGTCCACGGACGGCGGCTTTCCGTGACCCGAAATATACGGACTGTCCCCCACGAGGTAGATTTTGAAATGTAGCAGCATGTTGGGGGGCGCCTTGGACGAGTCTCGTCGATTGTCGTCGCCATTCGTATTTGGGGAAGAGTCGACGTCGGACGGTTTGCGGAGCAGCGTGGCCACGGACCTCGACGACGACATCTGGCGCGAGAGTCCCCTATCCCCCCCGTTATGGAGATTGGCCCTGGATTGAAACGGCGACGTCAGCGACGAAGACGAGATGTTGTGCAGCGTGGAATTGTGCATGCCCACGACCACAGTGCTGGGCACGGGTTGCTGTTTGTTGCGTTTTGGTTTGAGTAGCAGCTGGGACGATGACACACTGCGGCCCAGGGACGTTTTGCGCCGGGGGAACAAGTTGGTTTTCATTGGGTTGGCTCCGTCAACGACGATTGGCTGCGCGGCAAAATCATCCGTGTCGCCCGCTGCATAGTTGTCGCCTTCGTCCTGGCTGGACGGCCCACGGAGCATCAAAAAAGCAGTTTCACCAGACAGTTACCACATATGCACCAAGGCCCCTAGAGAACATTCCAACAGTAGCATGTTTCCAGTGCATGGTATTGCAAAGTCACAATAATCTTGGCGATGGATGAGTTGTGGGTATTCCGCAACATTAAGCTGCTGCGAGTATTTGAAATTTAATACGTGCTGGCAACTACTAGTATAGTGTACTGTCGTACAGTTTGCCCTAAACTCAGGGCGTATCCTGTATTCCCAGGTCGCCATTTGCAGGATAAAAGAGTACGCTGGATTCTAGAACGTATACAGTACCAGTCAGTATAAATGTAAATGGCGCGATCGCTAGACTTTGAGTGAGCAAAATGAACCCTCGGAACACAAGTGTGTTGTGATGCTGCTATTGAAATAACTAATACAGGGCCGATTAACTCCATTAGGACCGTCAAAACACATTGACGCTGATTATTTATCAAAGCACCTGTTATTGCTGTACTAGCGTTGGATGGATCAGGTATATTGTCCTTTATGATGAATCGCCAAATCTATCGATCGATTCTTTGTACTGAAGTTTTGTATGTAAAAAAATGTCCTGTGGTGATTGATATCACACTAATTGAAGTCATACAGTAATTTGACGTTGATGATGGTTTCCTGCAATCTGATTGGCTAAATCCTTCTGTTGATGATTCACATTGGTTGCGTCGATTCATTCTCCATGTCGCTCCAATTTAGCATAAACAATAACACTTTAGCAATCGTGTCCGCAGCAGTCTTGCCATCGAAAGGAGTAACTTACAGTACTAACGTTAACGTTACTATTAACGTTATTAACGTTAATAGCATTTTTTTAAACCGAAAGGGCGTTTCAAAATACGACCAAACACACAATTCAATCATTTAGCCAATCCGATTTATGAAAGTAGTTTTATTATCCAATCATATTCTTCCTGACTTCTCGAACGTTCGCGTCGTTATCCGAAACAAACCACACATCCGCATAACTTCATTTTGACATGTTCCGCGTCCGAGTTGCTTCGACGGAGATCGCCGTGCCGCTACCGCCAGACGCGTCCTTAACGGCTGGCTTCGTCAAGCAATTCGTCATGGAATCTAATCTGGAGATAGATGTGCTGCCAAGCCAGCTGCGTCTGATTGTCAAGGGAAAGATCCTAGCGGATGACGACGTGGTCGACGCCACCCAGACGGCGGCGGCGCCCGCGGTGATACACATCCTCCCATCCGAGCACGAGATTCAAAACATGCTAGCGCGAGAAGCCGAGGCCAAACGCATCCACGACATTCGGTAGCTATTCTAAGTGGACGATGACTGATCAACCGCTTACTCAGAGCAACGCGGCACGTCGTCAGCATCCAAGCACGCAATGAGCACCTGTCCGCCCGAGCGCATGCCAGCATCACGTACAAATTCCGCGACATCGAAGTACATTCATTTCCCATATTCATCGTTAACCTCCATGTGTAGACATTACCCGGCCTTCCCAACGAACCCACCGCGCGCAACATACTGGTCTCGTTAGCTAGTGATCCTGGCATCCTCGCTGTGCTGGCCCATCACAAGTAACGATTATTCCACGGCACGTGGACGAAGGGTACTTAAGAGGATGGTGTACCTAGATGGCAAGTCGGTGCACTGGTCGAAATGTACCCTGACGGCAAAGTTGGTGTCGACCCCGTCTGTGTGCTTGGTCTGAACGAGAACAAGGGTATATATAGCAAATCAATATATATCCACTCATATATACATATATCCTTAGTATCTACATATATATATATATATTGATACTAAGTATATATATATATATATTGATGTTGTGACAACGATAAAATGGAATATCATGTATCTTGTAGGACAACGCATTCGACTTCGCCTTCGTACAGACGACTTGCTTGGCTTTCGCAAATTCCTCACGTACGTTACGATTCTATATATATATATATATTACTAGTAGATTTAATACCTTGAATTGGTCCATTGATAGCTCTAATTATCGCATGCTCGAAATATATTAATCTTAATCGTAGGATCAAGCAAGTTTTGTTCCACGAACTTAGCCACAATGCACGTACTACTCTCCGTGTTTTCACCATGGCGAATATATATATGACTATTGTATCAAGATATATATATATATATCACTACTGTATCAAGATATATATATCTGCCTATTTTATCAAGAATAGGAAGTAAGCGACCACAACAATGATTTCTACCAGCTCATGCGCCAAGTGGAAACCGAGTGCAATGCCGTGCCCATGACTCGGTCGTCGGCCCTTGTCCAATCAAGTCGACGCCCTACCGCCTCTCCTGTGCTGCCACGTCATACTATGGTGCCGCCTGCCAGTTTGAACCCACCCCCTGGTTCCCCAACTCGACCAATCCCAGCTCATGTCGACAACTTCAAGCATGCCCCGACTTCGTCAGATGAGCTCACGCCACCGCCGCCACTTGCTGGTTCAGCGCCTTCCCCTGTCCAGTTGGCTCCATTGGTACAATCTAAGAAAACAACCAAATCTGTGTTGTTTGTCCATAGTATTTCCTATACTCGTTTCTGCGTTTTCGTTCACATTTGACCTATTTTTCGTGTTTTTTACAATATTTTCTCAACCATATATATATATATATATTCATATATTCAAGGTATGATGGGGTTTCTTTAGGCAGAGTGGGATGCCATGGCGCTGGCGATGGGGGGCGAGCGGGTGCAGCAGGTGCACGCCGCCGTCCATGGCCTTCGCACGGCGTTGCTAAGCCACTCCCAACCACCACAAGCAACGATCTCGACGCTCATGACGTTGCTAAGCAACATCCTCACCAACCCCACGGACCCCAAGTACAAATCTATCCGGAAGGACAACCCCCGCTTTATCCGTACTGTTGGCAGCATCGTCGCGTCCCACGCGTTCCTCCAAAGTGTTGGTTTTGACGAACGTACTGTATATATATATATATATATATATATATATTATCTGTATATATATATTATCTGTATATATATATATATTATAAGCATGAAATGGACGGATTTGCGGTTGTAGAAGCAACGCACTGGACGTTGCTGCGAAACGACCCAGGGCTGCTTTGGCTGGGCAAGAGTGCGCTGGAAGCGTTGCTGGTCGTGCCCAGCGACTGATAAAGTCACCCTTAGCAATGTGTGGATACACATTTTGAATATACTAGCCAACGGATATAATAGAATGTTTATTGTGTTATGACGTCATAATATATATATATATCCTCGTCACAGACTTTATGCGAGAAGGGTCCAGGCTGTCCTGTTCCCATTGTGGGCTACGCCTTAACAACACCCCAACAACGACCAAATACGCTATTCTTGCAACTCTTCTCTTAGTAATATGTACTATTAGGAGTAATTTAATATCCATTGTTACTGATACTAGAATTGGTATTGTTTTTACTATTAATACATAGTAGGAGTGTGAAAACTATACTAATAGTAGTACTAGCTAGTATTCAATAGAGCTTGGGGAATCTATAGCTAATCAGCTAGTACTACTATACCACGACTCTGGAATTCATGGATGACATAACTTAGTACGATGAGCTGCCGCCTCATTTTAGATAAAATTCCAAGGCCGAGTCAGGATAAAATGGCTGTTTTTTAACGTAAAATTGCCGAATTCGAAATATTCGATTTTATGCCTCCGAATGCCACCAAAGTTCCAAATATAATGCCACCATTTCCTTGAGATTGAATATGGAGGTTTGGGTTCACGTTGTGAAGTCTTGCATTTCAATGTTGGACATCGAATAATAATAATACTAATCCAGAGACGTCTTTGTAGATATTTCATTTCTCGATTTTGTCATGGAATATGAGACTTTGGCAAAATATTAAAAAATTTTGCAGAAAAACACTTCGTATGGTCTAATTGTATGGGGTGGGTCGCATCCAGCCCTAAAAACAATACTAAAACTCCATCATAGAACAATAATTTTTTAATAAAATTAAAAAAATAACAACACCATACAAATGTACCTATTCCTCGAAACAATATAATATGAACAATATTTTTTTCATAAAATTAAAAAAATAACAACACCATACAAATGTACCTATTACTACGACACAATATAATATGTAAACATGATGTTTCAACCTTACAACAGCCGATAAGGCCACTTCTGTGACATCGTTTTTATCTGGTCACTGTCAGGTACTTGTCGAGGGAAGTCGCGATCGCAGTGTCGCAGGGCGCATTCTGATTGGTCAGTCTGTGGCGGATATGGGCCAAGATTGGATGCAGCGGCACCCCCAGCGCCATGAGCACGTTCTCAAAGTACCCCATGTCACATGCGAGTTGAGCGGCGCCAGTGGCACTAAACCGAGGGATTTGGAGGATTTGACCAGTCAAGACGGCCATCGCACCCGACGCCATCACGACCGTCCATCGGTCCACAAACGACGACGTCGCTGATTGGCTCATCCAGTCGTCATTTACAGGGGTATTTGGAAAAAATGTGGTGGCGACGGCTGTCCACGCGTCGTTGCTAAGCAACTCGACGTGGTGGGACGCTGCCACAGCATTTGGCAGGCCGCTCGTTTCTGCAAACAGCTCCAGCTGCGGCAGCAACGACAGCAAGATGTCGGCGACCCCCGTCACATAATCCTATGCAAAGTCGAGGAAATCCTTTATATTGATTGCCAGTAATATACAATTAGTATACCTGTGGCAGCATGCTAAACGACGGCAATGCATCCGTGGCTTCGGGCTGGATCCAAATTTCTAGCGTCGGGAGCGGCCGTAACAGCGCTTGGATGGGGGTCATCACGGACGCATACAGTAACTGCTGTACCACCTTTGTCCAGTGTTCCAACAAGTGGCCGAAAAGCTAAAATATATATAAAATAAATATTGTCGATTTGATACAAATTTGGCGAGGGGTGCAATCGAATAATCGCGCGCAAACCGATCCACAATCGATCGGATTGATTGAATTTCATTGAGAAGGTTTTGATTGGCTAATAATTTTGAGCTCATCTGAGGTAGCCAATCAAATCGATTTAAATTCCACCCAGAAACCACGCCACAACAGGAAAAATTTCACTCGAAAGCACAATATTGTGAATTCGGTATAAATCAATATTGAATCACGCGGGAGTTCTGATTGGTAGAATCTACTTGTCCTTTCAGCCAATCAAAAAACCCATTCAAAATTGGAGTAGCCAATCATAGCGTCGATGATTCGTGATTCGATTTGATGGGGGTCTGGACATTTGTACCGAATCCACAATATACATAGCCCGTTGATTTTTAAAAATAATATATGTTATTATTCATGGATTTAATTACATAAAACCCATACACTCGTAGCTTATAACGCAATATTGGAGTAGATGGTACGTGTAATATTATTACCGGTTTGTAAGTCAGCGAATGGGCCAGAGTTGCCATGTCGTGGTATTTTGAAGCATTGCTGCGCCACCACTGCATCATAACTGCCTTGGGCAACGTCGCAACGTTTCTGCAATCATCCACCGAAAACGGTGGCACAGAGTCCGAGTCCTACAAATAGAATAATACCATATATCCATGAGCATAATATAATACATAGCACTAAAACCCATACAACTCTATATTATTGACAAACAAAAGCCATTTGAAAGGAGACCAACGACAGTTTAAATTCGATCCATCAAATATATGCAAATATATATATCTACAATCCATTGGAAATGAAAAAAATAAAACGCATCTATGTATAGATCAATAATAGATCAATAATATATTACCTCGAGGATCCACGCGTTTAAACAAGTTTGGACGCGGGGTCCCCATCGCGATTGCATGGCTTCGGCTTGCGTTAAAACCAATCCGGTGGTTTTAACCAAGTTTAACGCGTCGTGGAACCGTTCCCAATCCATAAGAGAAGGGTCGGTTATACTAGTCGACGAGTTTGACGTAGTTTTGTCCAAATCGAGTTTAACCTGGTGCACCAATGCCAACTCGAACTCGGTGACAGTGTCCGTGATGGCCGCGACGACAGCGGGCAAGAGCGCGCCAAGTGCAAACGACAGCCCAAACTGCACGCGCACTTCAAGTGCCTCCCACAGCCCCGTGAAGGCTTCTTCAACCAGTGCGGCAAAGTCGGCGTCAACGGGACCGCTTTTGGGCACCACCAATTCGCGCACTTGAAGTGCCAGCACTTCACTGCGTTCGACCGTCGCAAACGACTCAAACAACGGCCAGTATGGTTCAAATATGACTTGGACTATCGCTGGGGCGAGCACAGGGCTGTGGTTCTCCGCCACGTCACCATAGTTTGTCAGCAACGACTGGGCAAACCGACACGATTGGTCAAACCAAGCGCACACGTTGTGCACATTGATGCACGAACTCAACGCGCACGGCTGCAGCGTTGCTTGGAGCAACGACAGCCACACAGATGGACCCGTCTCATGCCCAAACACTAGACCTATTGTAAGCCACTCACGACCTAGAAAGGCGGCGACGTCAGCGTAAAAGTCGGACAAATTCAACGGTCGTGGGCCCGTCTCAAGGGATAGCCACAGCCGATGGATGGCTGCCGGACGAACTGCCGCGTACTGGCCACTCACGACGTCGGCGCGGTCAAGACATTTGAAAATGGTGAGAATTTCAGCCACTCTCTCGACGTCCACGGTGCTTGGGCGGTTGAGTTGGTCGAGTAACGCTGGTAAGACGAGGCGTTCGATGTCCCCGAGGAGTCTATTATAGATATATTATATATACATGGTTGTAAGTGTACAATAGAAAATAGAATGAAATGGATACATGTATATATATATTACTACATATATATATATATATATATATATATATATATGTATACAGGAACACGTGGTTCACGAGATTCCCAAGTCCATACTGTTAATATACAGTTCATAAAGTCGTAGTAACACCACGTGAGTTGGTCATAATATTGGGGGGATAACCTTCAAATAGAATATGAATAGACCACAATTATATATAATTGTTTTGCAGTGTGATTTTTGCCAATCGGATATATGATATATATATATATACAATATGCCAAATCGAATATATATAAAATATGCCAAATCGGATATATATTTAATATATATCACATCACACGGCACAACCACTTGGAAAAGTCAAGTGGTAGGAAGTAACGTTACCTCGCCATCGTAGCTTGTCGTTCAGGCGCGCCTGGCATTGGCGCCAAGATGCGCAAGCTCTTGTGCATGGCTGTTAAATGCGTGGCAAGTGATGGCAAAGATGTCGGTGCGATCGAAGACACGGACTCGGAGACGAGTTGACCAACGACGCGGCTGTGTTGCGTCCACGCCGCACTTTCCTCGAGGGCATGGATGCATGCTTGCATGCGCTGCTTGGCTTCGTGAAGGAGGATGAGAGACGGGCTAGTGGCGACAGCACGTGCAGTCGTCGCTACACGGGGTCGAGTTGAGCCCTGACAAGGTAAGTTATGAGTTGTACCATCGCTGCCATCGGGGAGGTCGGCCACGGAATCGGGGAAGGTCGTGACGCTTTGGAGATTCAGTCGCAAGCCCTCGGTTTTAATCGCCAGGAGCTGGACATGCGTGTCGAACGACGGGAACGATTCGAGCTGGTGTTGCAACGTCGCACTCAGTTCCTGCGATAACACATGCAGCTGCGGCAGCAACCGCTCGCTCACTCCCCCAGAGTTGTTGCTCTCCACGGCGTCGCCGCGGGTGTTTGCATCTACCCATGCATACACGTCGGAGACATCGTCACCAAGCTCCACGAGAGTCAACACTGCCGAGTCCATCACCAAGTGCGAAATGCATCTTCTAAGGAGTATCCGGATAAGCAGTTAATTCTCCGGATACACTAGCTACAGTACCGGTATACCGTCCATCTGCACATTGGGGGTGGATTTATCGAACGAGAGTTATACGGATAACAGCGAGACTTATTGGAGCTCCAGAGATAAAACTCATTTTCCCCACCCATCAGATTTATTCCCCATTCACATACACAGGTCGACAAGCTGCTAGACATAAGTGCGGCAACAAATAGAACCCTCATGACGTCTACCCGTGCAATCGAGAAATCTATCAAATCATTGCGCATGCCGCCGTTCGACGCCACAATGACAGTATCTCACTCGTCTAAGGAGCAGGTTGATAAAATAGTCATGTATTTTGTGTGATGGAACTTCATTTCACTATACCGGTGAGATTAGTGCATATGAATTTTAACCTTAACGTTAACGTTACTATGAATCCGGATAGCACTCATCCATCAGGATAAATCGAGGTGAAAAAGTCCTAACGCTACTCTAACGTTAATAATACTTCGAGGGGTCAGATTTATGTTGGGATTTGTTCACAGACCCATATAAAACCAACCGGTCGGAGTCGTGGTCCTATATCTAAGGGTTAGGTATCCGTATAAATCTGAGCTTCAACTCTCCGACGGAAGGAGACGTCGAAACCACGATCATCACTGACATGTCTCGTCATTTACGCCATTGCTTGCCTTACAGCTCGTCATTCAACTGCACTTGATAAATAGTACGCTAGTTATTATCTTCAAGCAGGCGGCAGATGCTGCTTGAGGTACGCCGCGATCTCTGCATGTCCGTTGGCTTCGGCGCGGGCTCGACCCATCGCCGTCCCGCCTTCGGTGCGGTGCATGTGTAGGAATTTCACAATGTTGAAATGTCCATTCTGTGCCGCGCCATCCATCGCTTGCGTGGTGCAGCCTTGGGTGCTGTGGGCGTGGAGAAATCTCACAACTTCGAAATGTCCGTTCGTCGCGGCCAAGTCAAACGCTTGTCGTCCGCTCGTGCCTTGTCGTTCGTTTGCAAACAAAAACTCGACCACGTCCAAGAACCTGCCCAAAATTACACGTGAAAAATATGCCAAGTACAGGTACGTTGTATGTACCCCAGTTGCGCCGCGCGAACCAGCGTGTACGAGGTGCAGCCCTCGGACCGATTCGATTGCAAATAGCCGACGATCGCCATGTGCTTTTGCACCA
This sequence comes from Aphanomyces astaci, assembly GCF_000520075.1. Taxonomy (NCBI): domain Eukaryota; phylum Oomycota; class Saprolegniomycetes; order Saprolegniales; family Verrucalvaceae; genus Aphanomyces; species Aphanomyces astaci. Next base: position 327,801 of record NW_009798310.1, on the reverse strand, counting down.
CGGCGTTATGCATGGCAAACACGGTGCACCCTTCGTTGCGGTGTTCGTGTAAGAATTGCACTACCTTCAAATGCCCTCGTTTTGCAGCCCCGTTCATTGCCCATACCTAGACACTTCCATGAGCCAAGTCTGTCGCATGAGAGAGAGAAACGCGAAGGCAGATGGGTGTATATATACACGTACAGAACACGGGGTATGCGTGTGGCGGTGGAGCCACTCCACCATGTCCAAGTGCCCGTTCGACGCGGCCGCGTCCATCCCAGCACAAGTCACGACTTGACTGGACCGGCGAGCATGACACACTTGCACGAGGTTCAACTCGCCCTTGGACGCCGCGAAGTCCAGTGCGCTCAGCGTCGTCACTGCCGTCTGGTACGTGGTTTGAATGTACGTGTACAGTTCCCAAGGCACACCCGAGGCGAAACTCGCGACAAGCCGCACCATGTGGGGGTCTGTCAGCACGGCGACGATGGGGATAGAAGCACTGGGACGACGAGGCATCTTCGTCGAGCGTGTGGGTGGCGACTTGGTGACTGCTGGCTGGACGCTGACATGGAGGTCATCCATGACTGGCGGGTGCAACCGTCGGAAAGAATAATCGAAAAATTCGATTTCTTCGGTATTTGGCACCCCGCCGACAAATTGCAACTGCCGCCGTTGCACAGCAACATTGGCGGAAACACCTGCGCAAAAGAAGACACCACGTCACAGAAGTGGGATTTGGTGTACTCTACTTACTACTATTAATAGTACTACGCAGTACTAGTACGAGTTAGTAGTATACTACTACTATTAATAGTAGTATTATAGTAGTAGCATGCACCTTCACACGAGAGGTTAGGGGTTTCAAATTGGACCAATCCCCGTGGCCTATTACCCAACCAATCGATCGATTCCATTGCACTGATTTTTCTACAGTATGTAAAACTCGTCCAATGCCACACTAATTTCAGTCACACACTAATTCTATGTTGGATTCGTCGAAGAGTGGATTTGATTGGCCACTGATTGGTCTTCTGCGTTTTGATTGGTTCAATCAATTGTTCGCCATTCAAATCGAACATTTATATTGCTTTGGTATTTATTTCAAATCCAATATGTCGCCAAGATATGTACAATCCGGAAATAGCGTTACCTGTGCAATTGCATGTTCAACGTCGATGGCATAAAAGGTATTTTTGTTATTGGAGAAAGGATACTGGGAATAACATTTCGCAAAGAATCAAAGAAGCCAATCACATGAGCCCAATATCAAACAAGTGTTGCTTGTCCTGGAGGACTGACTGTGAATTCTCTCTCGTGCATTCGATGTTGATACAGTGATAGATGTATACAGTACGCTTGCATACAACTACATACCTTGCCCCCCCCAGATGCTTCTTGATCAGACAACTGGCTCGGTGCAATGACAACAACACGTTAAACTACCAAAAAACGTCGGTTGCCACCACTCCCACATACTTGTATATTGCCACCTACAGCCTCTAGAGTTACGACGTAGTACAGTACTGCCGTCGGCGTGGATATCCTAGCCCCGGCTTGCCACCTATTGTGAACCACGTACATGTCCCAAGCCCAAGTCCTGCTTAGTCCAACTTTTGTTCATGCGCTCTACACTCCACCAATCACAGACGTCCATTTGGACGAGCCAGGTAAAAAACGCGTTTTTAGGTAAGGGCCAGACAACGTCTCGACTAAGTGCGGTATAGACTTCTTCGCATGACCCGGCAAAGTACGTATTTCACGCCCCGCCCATCACAATCAAGTGACGTCGACCTACACATGGCAGCGACGGCGGCGGCGGCGAAGAAGTCTTCCTTCCCGCTCCCAGCGGGGCACTTCAAGTGCCCTCCCTTGTCGCAGCAAGAGTTCGCACATCTCATGGCGCTCGGGAAGGAGTCTTCTCGTGCGTTTATCCAGCAGTCTGAGCACCTCAGGGACTATTCGTGGCAAGAACTAGGAAAGAAGAACCAAATCGTGCTGTTCAAGGGTGTCAAGGCAGGGTCGTCATCGCCCTTTCTGGTGTTGCGCGCGGTGGGAGAAGTCGCGGGCTCCCTGGAAGAAGTGGCGGCGATGCATCAACTCGGCACGCCCGACACGCTCCAGCAGTTTCTCGACGAGAGCGACGACATCCTGGATCTACATACCCTCTACGACATCACGGCGGATACCCGAGCCATGTCGTCGAGGTACCTCACATCGACGCTGCAGGTGGCGGTGCGGTGGATGGTGATGAAGGTGCCGACGGCCGCGACTGCGTTCATGCATCCGCGGGACTTTTGCTACTTGGAGACGCAGGATTACTTTACCGACGGCAAAGGACGACGCGGGTGGGCAATCTCCATGGACTCGATGGCCATGGACGCATGTTGTCCGGCCTTTCCGGCCCACGCAAGCTGCGTCGTGCGCGGGAAGCTCCGGGCGTCCGGGTACACGTTTGTCGAGAGCGAGACTCAAGGTACACACACATTTGCCTCCCCTCGTCGGTACTAACCTTTGCCTAGGCATGCTGCATGCCTCGCACTGGTTCCAAGTCGACTTCCACGGCAAAGTCCCCGTGTGGATCCAGAACCTGATTCTTAAAGGCCGCGTCCACCGCATGATCCACTTCAACACGCGCATGCACGAGCAGCGTCTCAAAAAGGTCGACCTCCTCGCCGAGTTTGACGTCCGGCGCACGAGTCAGTCCCATCGGACCAACTGCTTCATCTGCCGCAAAAAGTTCCGCCTCCTCTCGCGCAAAATCACATGTCGAAAATGTGGCGAAGTATGTTTGCTTTTTGAATGCACCTGCTTTGGGAGGTTATTTGGAATCAACAAAAACCCTCCAGAATTGATAGTTTATTGAGAGATTCCGTTCATATGGGCATTCCATCGCTTTGTATCCTAGTCGTGTCATATTTGGTGCTTTGTGTCTATATCCTACTATAATTGTTTGCCATGGATATATATATATATATGATTGATTTGGTACGAATTTCCAACACCCCCCCGTGTCCATGTTGGCTAAACCGATGACGAATCGCTCTGATTGGTCAATCTGAAAATGCATGTCGCTGATTGGCTACGCTAATTGTTTCTTATGCTTTCTGTGAAATGGGGAAAAACCCATGTAAACAACATTCCCGGCGAGATTAGTAGTCCTCTAGGGATCTTTGTGACTGCAACACTACAATCTCAACCTTTTTAGCCAATCAAATTGCAACCTTCATTCTTTATAGCCAATCATACTCCGTTTCTCGATTAGTTGGCGATTTCATCAAACTTCCAAAATAGGCACATTTGACTGAAAAGCGCAATATATATAAATATATTTTTTCTTCGTACATAGGTGATATGCTCAAACTGCCAACACACATGGGACCTCGTCCGCAGCGACAAGAAGCGCAAGGTGTCCATCTGCTCCATGTGCACGTCCTCTCTCCGCTCCCCTCTGCCGCCATCATCATCTTCTGCGCCCACAGACGCGACCCATCTCCGCATGCCCCGTCTCGCACGGCACTACTCGTACGATGAGTTCATGCACACGCGGCCGGGGCTGCGTAAGCTCAAGTCCAACTCTGTGGATTTTACCCACTGCGACTACAACGTTGAGGACGACCCTGGGTACATGTCGTCTGTGGCCGTCGACTTGGACGCGCTGCTCGACTCGCCGCGGGATCCGGCGGCGATCGATGCGCGGTGGGGCGACGTGGAGGCCGCCGTCGAGGAAGAATGTGTTGATTTTAAACCCAATTTGTTTCGAAAAGGTACTTGCCCATTTTGTTTATTATTATTCGTATGTGCGCTTGCTTACTTGATATATGTATGTATATTGCGTTAGTGGTTGGGTATTTCCACAGCAGATGCGTATTAATATTTAAAAAATATTAAAGCGAAGGGGAGACTATTCATAGGATGGGTTGTTCTAGTATTATAATACTGTATGTGCGTGGGGCACAGAAAAAAGGTTGTGTAGTAATATTAATATTATTTATTTTTAATACCATGGTTTTAGGTATCTTCGGGTGTGATGTGCTAGTGTTTTGACGGTTGGTCGGTTGTTTTTTTTATGTGTGTTTTTGTATGGATGAGTCGGCGGCGGCAATATCTGTTCGATATATATATATATATATTTGTAGGATTTTGCATGAATTGCCAAAAGCAGCACGACGCGACCGACGACGGATCTATCCGGCAGACGAAAACGTTCAAGAAAATTCACTTGGCGCCATCTGCGCACGCAGCCAACGCCGAGTTCAACCCGATGGCGCTGCCTGAAAACTCGGAATTGTCGGCGGAGCTGCGCAAATCGCGCGCCGACTCGATGGACTCTGTCGTGAGTCTGCGCAGTCGGCTCAACTCGGAGGACCTGATGGACGACCACTTTCTCAAAACCCACGGCGTGCACGCCATGATGAAAGACCTCATGCACGAGTACGGATCGGACTCTGCCGCTAGTCTCAACCCCACGGTGCTCGAAGCCAAGCTGCTGGGGCTGCAAGCTCAGCTGGAGCAGCTGCAGCTAGACAAGGCCAGGTTCAAAAAGGACACGGTGGTTCGCGTCTAGCACGATGAAGACGGTGTCGTGTACTAGTATTTAAACGAGCAAACCAGAATATCAAACATCGACGCTACACCTATTTTAGTGTTATTTACGAGGGCGGGGGGGGGTTGTATATACTAGTATTTATATATTGGCAAGTTGATTCGGATTTTTATACTCGGGGGTACTCACAGTCAATCGAAAAAAGGTCGCAGCATCAAATCGACCAATTAAAACACAGAACACTGTCAAATGACCAATCAAACAGTACAGTACACCTATAATATTGAATTGGGAATGGGTCGTCTGCCAAGTATTGCATACAAAATTCAGTACAAAAAATCGACTGAAGGATTTGGCGAATTACCACAAGTATCGACATCTTGGTTGAAAACAAAATAACATCATAACGTTACAGTAACGTTAGGATTGATGCACATTTGAATTTGAAGTATCGATCGACCAATCAAATCATATTACACGTATGAAATGGCCAATCAAACCCCAAGGATGATGCTGACTTCGTCAATCAGGATGCTTGGAGTTGACCTTCTATTGAAATGGCAATATGCGAATGGTTTTGCCATTCGAGGAATTGTTTAGCAACTTGAACAAAAAGAAACGTGTTCTGCAGCAAGAAAAATGGAGTCGTGGAGCTAAAACCCAAGTTTTTGGTGGTTGGAATGTTATCCGGATGTTTGGCTATTATATATCCGCTTCGATTTTTTGGTGCCAACGCCAACAACTGCCGGCAACGGTCGAGCCACCCACAGTGTCGATGGAAGGTTAAAGTAGTCCCCGACGAACGAAGGTCTTCCGAGTGGATGGGGCCACTGAGATGGTGTCATCTTTGCTTTTACAAGGAACTTCAAACATGACGTCGACCCACAAGCACGCCAGGCGACCGAGCCACGGGATCCCAAGCCCAATGGCGTTCCTCTCACCCTCCGAATTGAAGGCGTCGCTATCGATCCAAGTGCCTTGCGCCACACATACCGTGGACGCTCGATGGGGCTGCGACGAACCTCCCTCGGAAGAGTTGTGCCAAGAGTACAAACCGAACGTGTTTCGCAAAGGTATGGACTTGCTTCGTGTTGCATCGTTGGTTCCGTCGTTGAACCCACAGTGCCATAGGTTTCTGCATGAACTGCCAAAAGCGTCACGACGTGTCCGACGATGGCCACGTGGCATCGACCAAGTCGTTTGTGAGGATCCACTCGCCAGCGACGTCGCCGCATGCTGCCCGAGCGGAATTGAATCCGTTGGCAGAACACTCGAACCTGTCAGTGGCCCTCACCCAAGCGCGAGAGGACGCCCTCATGCGGCTCCATGCCAAAGACGAGCTAAAGCACCTGTCCAAGCAGCTGGAGGCGCTGCGTCGAGATTTAGAGGCAGCACCGAACACGAATGCCCTCGAGTGTAAACTGCAAGAGCTAGACGTGTTCGAGAAGCAGTTGGTAGCCAACGTGGGTCGTGCATCCCCACAGTCATAACAAGGTGGCATCCATCCATCATATACGAATTGGTTGTTCGATTTGGTGTACGCTTATACTGAAACTGTCAGGCCTCGGGTTGCTGTACGGTACAGTATGTGCATGTACACTTGTCAACTACTAGTACAGTACTAGGAAGCGCTAAGATAATACTCGGAGCATCGATTCACATTATTATTATTGCCGCCAGGGACTGTACTACGGTAGTAGTCGGGAAGTTACTAACTTACTTAAGTTACGTTCATGTCAAAGTTTGGAGGTAACGTACAATATACGAAGTAAGCTGAAGTAAGTATACATGCACAATGTATGAATGAATGCTGTGTGACGATGAGTTACTGAGTTACTACATGGTACAGCTGTAGTACATACTAACGTACTAGTACTACAGTAGTACTGTACTCCATAGCACTACAAATTCGAAATGAACGACATGCTGGCGAGAAGATGCAAGTCCAGTACTCAATGTACTGTAGAGTACTGTACCACTAGTAGTACACTACCCCTTCAAGCCACGGTTCTAGTGTCGGCCCTCACGGAGGAATGTCTTTAAAATGATACTGTAATCCAAACTCAATTACAACCACGGTACCACGCTGTACCTAGTACAGTAGCACTCACCCAAGTGAACTGTACTGGTAGTTCGGGTACAGTAACTGACTCGTACCTACGGTATGGGTGGTCAGCATTTTGCCTCTCGTTCGGTGTTCAGGTCGACTTGTCAGCCGAGCAAGTAAGGTTTCACCGTGAGGTCTGACAAAAACTTGGTCACTCTTTGTTCTGTGGGATCTTACTACTGTAGGCGCGGCCAACGCACAGTTCGCGGCGCTCGATGTCGCTTGCAAAAGATTGTCGGAAATGCATCATCTTTCTTTCCGCGAGACATGTGTTACTGCTCTCTTACAGCCTACACGTATGTGCTCCAATACAAAGCAGTAAAATGGACTATATTGTTCGTATGTTCTGAAACATGATAGAAACATCACTTGATTTGAGTATGCTCATGTTGCTTGAATTCTCCGTTCTTTTCATGTGACAATGACATCGTCTCCCGTGGCATGACGATCTTGGCGAGATAATAACTCACCGGTACGTTTTGATAAACTACTAGTATTAATACTAACGTTAACGTTAGTACGTACTGTATTAGACTCACGATATTAGCATTCTACAGGACTTGTAAGTAGTAAGTACTACGCAGTATGTGCAGTCCGCAAAGGTCACGACTGCCCGGATAATTTCACCTTGTTTTCAAATACTACAGTAGTACTACAGTAGTACTAGTAGTTCAGTGTAAATGTTACGCATCATCCACTAGGCCGTCCTGGTGAGGTATGTTTGTCCCCAGCTGATCAAGGTGTCATGTCCCCCCAGTTGCATCCATCACCTTCTTCGAGCGCATTCGTCGACTTCACACTCCATGTCGACGCCGTGCAAGGACCATCACGCGTCCCCATCCACGATGGACGCCCGCCGCTCCACAGGTCCCCGAAGGGACATGAACGTAGCAAAGCCTCCTGGGTTGGTGCTGTACAATCCGTCGTGTCCAACGTCGCTGCCGACCACCACCCCCCACCCGCCCAACTACTTTGCCGAACGTCGTTCGACGGCCACCACAATGGACGGACGCCGAAGCTACGGCGACGTGCCGTACGCATTACAAATGGACACCAGCAGTTCCGTGAGCGACTCGATGATCCTCAAAGAAGACTTTGCGGCCGCCGTCGGCAGCAGCACCATCCTCGAAGAAGGTGCGCTGGTCCCCGGTGGCGCGTTAAACTTGTGGTCCAAGGAAGCGTTCGCGTTGTATTCGCAGTACGCAGCCATCGGAATCATCTATGGCATGCTGCCCCAGCTGGCTTACCCTGTCTACGCCGTCTACTTGCAACTAGAAGGGTACCAAGTGAGTTCGTACAGCATCCTCGTCAACTTGGCGTGGTCGTTCAAGATATTCTTTGGGATGGCATCGGACTGTGTGCCCATCGGGGGGTACCGCCGCAAGCCGTGGATGCTTATCGGGTGGACCATTTGCTTTGCGAATTGCCTGTTTATGGCTTTGAACCCGTTTGGCCGACCCTACTGCGACCCCCAAGTGAACGACGCAGACGCCATGAACAAGTGCCTCAATCGAAAGGCCAACCGCGGCGGGTACGTTCCCAACGAAGACGCGCACTCGAACCTGTACATGTTTATCCTTCCGTCCATGCTTGCGAGTATGGGGTACGTCATGTCTGCCTGTGCCAGCGACGCCATGGTAGTTCAGTACGCCCAGCGGGAACCCATGGCCACGCGCGGCCGCATCCAAACGGCTATTTACGTGGTCAGGACGATAGCTACGATTGTATCGCAGCTACTCGTGGGCATTTGCCTCAATAGCCGCGAATACGGCGGCGAGTTTTCGTTTTCACTGCCCATGAACGTCATCTACGCGTTCTTGTGTGTGCCGTGTATCCTGGTGTGCGCTGCGACAGTGTTTGGCATCCACGAGTACAAGACGGAGCGCGTGCCGTTTTTAAAGTACATGGACGGTCTGTGGTCGTTGGTTCAGAAGCAAGCGATGTGGCAGATCATGGCGTTCCGATTTCTCAGCAACGTGTTCCAAGGATTCAGCTCCACCGCCATCCCGTCCATGTCGTCCGCCTGGGTCAAGCTATGGCCCATCGTGGACTCGATGACCACCGCCGTGGGCTCGCTCATCTTTGCCGCCATCATGTCTCTGGTTGGCAAGTACGGGCTCCATTGGAACTGGCGGTGGACCATCGCTGTGTCCACGCTTTGTCTCATATTTCTCGATTCCCTCGTGTACATGCTCACAATCTGGGACGTGTGCCGCAACCAGTGGTTCTTCACCGGCGTCGTCTTGGCCGACAACATCCCCAGTGGCGTCCGGTTCATCGTGTCCATCTTTTGTGCCGTGGAAATCGCCGACTTGGGCAACGAAGGCACGGTGTATGGCCTCGTAACGACTGTCAACAACCTCGCGAGTCCCGTCGCGGGGGTGCTGTACAAGTGGATCAACGCGTACTTCAAGGTCACGCTAAACGACATCAAGACCGACACGACCGAGGTGCGGTGGCACGTCACGTATACGTTTTGGATTGCCTATGGCATGAAGATCCTGTCCCTGGCATGGCTGGTGCTGCTGCCGCCACAGAAAGCCCACCTCCAGCGCCTGAAAAAGTACGGCGTCAAGAGTCCATTGGCCGGCGTCCTCTGCATCTGTCTGTTCTTGTCGTTTCTTGTGTTCTCCGTGGTCACCAACTTGATGTCGATCTTCCCGTCCACGAGGTGCCACCGAATCGCAGGCGGCAAGGGGTGCAAGCCAGAATTTACAGACACATGTGTATGTTGAGCGCGATGGATGGCCATATGTGGGAGTGCATGTCGTTTGGTAGACTGGGATGGAACGTTTCTCGCAGTTGTGTATGTTAATCGAAATATTAGTATTTTAATACTAATATTTAAAATAGTACGTACAGTAGGCCTCTGGACCAATTACACAGTGTTTGCTCAAATAGTGCAATATATTGGAATCATATCGAGATATTTCGCATTTTGTGCCTTAACTGACGATATATATACGATAAAATTATTTACTGACTCTTTGGCTGAAGGATTGACAACTACAGCAGTGATCAAGAAACCTCGTAATTTACTCATCTACTTGTCAAATATGAAGTTACTGATCAAATACGTAAATATAGAGGTATATTTCCATCACCCTTGGACTCAAATTCTCGTTGGCTGTAAATTTTTCGCGTCAATCACAACGGCAGCTCAACATCCTCAAGAGTGCCTTCTAACCATTCCTTTACTCATAATTCATCTCATTCATCTCCTGTGTACCATGCGTCTCAATGTGTCGTCTATGATGGAGCGCCTCCAGGACCAGACTGCCTCGGATATCCTCGACCTGAATACGGCGAAGCCGTATTCATTCAGGCTTTTTGAGTTAACGGTGACTTATGTTAACGGTGAGCCGCCGTCTTGCTCCCTTTATTATCCAATCAGAGTCCATCACACCTTGTTTCTTACACACGATTGGCTATAACACTGCCTTGCGAATTCCAAAAATAGACAGACACATGAAGAATAAAAATAAACAATACAAACTTGAAGATATATTTAATTGAAACTATAGAAATATTAATGGAATTCGCAAGTTGGTCGGTCCACCTTGCGCTGCATACAAAATTGCCTATTTTTGTGAAGTACTACTACTACTAATAGTATGTGACTCCGGAGTACTGTATATTTTTGTCCAAACCAAGGAATATGACAAAATAATATGAATGATATATACTAGAGTAGTAGTGCTACGTAGTACAGTACTTGAAGTATTAAACGTACTACGTATACGTCTATCATCGCCTGTACCATATTTGAAGTATTAATCGTACTCCGAGTACATTTGTATACGTCTGTCATCGCCTAACAGTAATATATATTGGTGTTCGTTATTGTTCGGGTGGGAGCGTAAACCTCGAACCCAATGATAGCCTTGGTTGGTGCTATCTACCCGTCGTGCTTCTACATACTTCCACTACTGGTAACTTACTAGTACTGTACTGTACATGCAATTCCTTTCTACTTTGTGCTTCGAAAATGCGCAGCATACTGTACTGGTATGCAAGGGCGTCATACACTTCTCATGTTAACGTTAGTAGTATGTGTTCAGTTACATAACATCATCATAATCGCACTAACTGTAAGTTACCGGTAGTACAGTTATGGTGCCGCAGCTGGCTTGGATGGACGATATTCCTCAACGGGGTTAAACTGGGGGCCAAGGGTAAGTTACAGTAAGACTTAACGTTAACGTAATGTATCTGGAGAGTCCAAGGCGCGGTTCACATGACAACAGAACCGACCTTTATATTTTCGCAGTTGGTTGGATTATGGTACTACAGACGAGGAGGTGGGCGATGGCGTCGGCCGGACGCCGTTGCCGCCCGCAATGTGCCACCATGAGGTGTCCTTGAACAGCGACGCGACGTTGCCCACGATCGAAAACGCGAGCAGACCGAGGAACAACGCCCACGTTAACCGCCCAGCCAGCGGGCTCACCATCCCTTGTCGCTTCAAACGCTGGACATGGGCTTTTTGGGGGGGCAGCATGAACAGCCACACCAGGGACAGCATTTTCATTGCGTACGAGATAAAATACGAGTACGAGACTGCCCACCGGACGCGGGCTTTGTCCGCGTCCGACCCGACGCTTTCAGTCGCGAACGCCGTGTTGTTGAAGTCCAGGTGGCTATCGACATACTTGTAGAGCACGGATGAGACGGGGATCGCGAGGTTGTTGACAGTCGTGACCATTCCGTAGACGGCGCCTTCATTGCCGAGGTCGGCCAATTCTGTCGCGACGAACGCAGACACGATGAACCGGACGCCGGTGGGGATCTCGTCGGTGAGGGTCACGCCCGTGTAAAACCACGGGTTGCGCACGATGTCCCAGATGGTCAAAAAGTAGACGGTGCTATCAATGGCAATAAGCACGACGGTGGTGATGGCGATGGTCCACCGCCAGTTCCAGTTGAGGCCATATCGCCCCACGAACGCAAGAACTGCAGAAAACAGCACATAGCCAATGGCGTGGGTGAGGGCGTCCGTGAACGGCTGCACCTTGGCCCAATACAGCGCCATGGGTTTGCCCGCGGTGGACTCAAAGTTCTGGAAGAGGCTGCTGAGGAACCGGAAAGCCAGGATTTGCCACACGGCTTGTTTCTGCGAGAGTTTCCAGAACTGGTCGGCCCACTTGTGAAACGGCACACTTTCCGTCTTGCGCTCGACGACGACCCACGCCGCAGTGCACAGCGCCGACGCCGCGGGCACACACAAAATCGCAAACAGCACATTCACAGACACGTTGAAGTCAAACTTGCCGCCGTACACGGTGCCGTTGAGAAGAAGGCCGACCAAGACACTACTGACCACTTGGCCTATCGTGCGCGCGGTGTAAATGGCTGTCTGGATGCGGCCTCGGCTGTGGACGGGCTCGCGTTGGGCGTACTGCACAACAAGGGCGTCGGACGCACAGGCGGACGTAACGTACCCAAAGGTCGCGACAACAGTGCCTAGTGTGATCCGGATGGACGTGGCTTCCGTGTTGGGGTTGATGAGGCTGCGGCAGTTGTTGTCATCGTCGCGGGCTTCGCAGTACGGCTTACCAGGAGACAGACACACGAGGTAGATCAATCCCGCCAGACAAACCAGCCAGCCTAGAATCATCCATGGCTTGCGACGGTAGCCGTAGATGGCGACGCAATCACTCAACCCCCCCATGAAGATCTTGAAGGACCACGCAATGTTGACGAGGATGTTGAAGGCCGCGACTTGGTACCCTTCGAGGTTTAAGTACACTTGGAAGAGGGGGTAGCCAAGGCCTGGCAGGGTGCCATAGAGGATTCCTATGGCCCCATACTGGGCGAACAACGCCATCGCTTCAGAACTGACCAGGCTGATGGCCCCTCCAGGCACCAACGCTCCTTCTTCCAGCACCACGTACTCTTCCTGAACACCAATCACATGGGTACTGCTCAACGACAACGAGCTCTCATATTCTTGTCCCAGCAGGTAAATGCCGGGTTTCTTTGGAGGGGCGGACGCTGACATCGTAGGTAGTGCTGCAACCTCACAGAGTCGGCAGCTTACAACAAATTACCAAGTGGTTTGTGTGTCGTATTCTGATGGGTTATGTGTATCTAGAGTTTTTCCGTTGCCAAAGTACAGATGCGACATGTCTCCGTTCGCATAGTGCATCCCGCCTCGTTCTCAGAATATCGAAGTTCCATGCATTACAGCTCTTTGTGATACAGCTTGTTGAAATTTCTGTAACATAAGCTTACACTTACTGTTACCAGTAGTCATGTGAAATAGCTTCGTAAAATGTACTTCGAAGTATTTACTAGAAGTAGGTAAACTTCATGACAACAGAGTCAACAGCACTATGCGGTATGAGTAGAACCTTCGGAATTTCGGGGCTAATCCTACACCCAGGCATCAATGTGTGCCGGATCCTAGCAAATGTGGTATCACACTCGACACAGACGATTGCCCTCGATGCTGTTCTTGTGGCCCCCTCAAGACCGATCAGCACCAAATCGGCAGACAATCGATGACCAATCCAAACCCAGAACATGAATCAAGTGGCCAATCAAATCCTCTTGACGACTAATTCAACATCGAATTAGTGTGGAGGAGGTCCAATTGTGAGAAAATGTAACCTCAGTGGAGTTCAATTTGTCGATTCGTCGTCCTATCAGCCCCAAAGATCCCTCTTGTTTATAAACTGCGGCTTAGTAAATCTATACCCCGCCGGATCAACGCTCGACTTCTTCGGCACATTTATAGTCTGCTAACGTTATGACCACATTTGAAAATGTATACTATTAATAGTACCTCACATCTATCCTACTACCTAGATGGGCTAGAGTAGCTTTGGAAAAATGATACCATACTGTAATACAATGTGTCCCCCCACAACTGCACCCTAACTAACTACTACTACTACGTAGTACTACCTTGTTACCTTACCGTCGGCTATACGAGCTTGCATGAGTGAATGTACTCACTTGCCCCCAAATTCATTGCCACCGCCATTGCCTCGCCCACACGATCCCGAAAGCGTCCCTCTGAAGTTCGATGCGGTGTTTTGACTTTCGGCAAGAACACCAGTATATTTTTTGTCGTTTCCTCAACGAGACTAACGCATGCAATTATCCCTCAGAAACGTGTTATATCCCCCAACATTCCTTCATATTGATATTAAAAGATAATACCCTAAGGTGATTCATGTAATTTCCGCCCACCATGTAATTTCCGCCCAGTTGGCAGCCAATCACAATCATCAAACGAAGTTGATTGGATAAAATTAGGTACTCAGGTAAATAGTACCCTTAACATTTAATATCTGCATGCTTTAACAACTCATTTAATCTCATAACTGCAATGACTTCTAAATTAAATACCTTGTACACTTTATAAATATTACTATTAAGAGGTTCTGAGAATTTCGATGGTCAAATCTGTCATACAGTACATTATTCAAGTCAAACACCTGGGCGGAATTTACATTTACATAGGAAAATTACAGAATTGAAAAATTCGTCTAGCAAAATGGACAAGCGATACAACGATGGGTCCTGCATAAACTAATAAAGCTCCTCACGACCTTGAGAATGCATGTTTTTGCAGCCTCATCACACACTCGTGCGATGAGTTACGAGACTTCAAAAGTACGACAAGCTGGGCGGAGATTGCATGAAACACCTTACACAAAAATGCCACCGCTTTGGTTCGTGGAGATAATTGACGCCTCGACAGTGCAGATGCTTGCCAGTGCAGGTTGTAAGAATAGCTTGTGTGTAGCTGCTGTAACTTACTATTAATAAGTACATACCGCATAAAGTTAGTGCTGTTGACTCTGTAGCCATGAAATATGTACTCCTAACTCGGAGTATATCAGTAACTACCAGTATATGATTCGAAGCTACCGTATAGTCCCCGCTTCAGTACCTATGAAAATGTCAGTGAAATCTGATGAGAAAACTGGTACAGCTCCAAGCAGTACCTTGAAAACTATTCAGGGTGTACTACGTATTACTTCAGAAGTAGTAATCGATAACATGGGTTATATTTCATTGGATGAAATGATTTAACGAAAGGTCATTGTATTTCTGTCCAATTAGAGGCAACTAGGAACCATGAAAATGTTCGTCATTGGCCGATACGTTCCAAACCGGTCCAACCGGAGAAATCATAGGTACTAGTACTGAAGTGGGGGTATACGGTAGGTACAGTAGGTGTAGCGACAGTAAGATCAATTGCGAATGGACAGAGCTACGATACCGGTATTTTGCGAATGCTTACCTAACGGAGACATGTCGCATATATACTTGCCCAGCGGAAAAACTCGTGTATCTAGCTGCCAGTTGGACTGTCGCGGATATGCCTGCGGCGGACGTCAAGTAGAGGAAAATGATTATCCCTATAAGCCACATGCTTGGATATTATCCATTAGTCATCCAATACATTTCACTTGGTGAATTGCGATTGGCTGAGATCAGATGAGACGGGGTGAACGTGCCCTTTAATTGACTAGTTGGGGGTACTTTACGCATTACGAATGACATCGGAGTGTTCCGCCCGACACTTCCAAACGAGGGAGAATCGTGAGACACGAAACCAATCAATGGACCAAGCTTACTGTAAGATCCGAGCAATGCCTCGAATGAAACAGTTTCATTGTTATTTTGACCCGAAGTACTGTTTCAATGAGGGAATTATACCATCCGGATACACTTTTCGAGCCCATAGCCCTGTAACCTGGGACTCCGTCCTTCCCCCGGTCAGTACATATAATGCTAAATCCCCGGGGTGACGCACTTAAACCCTTAGTAAGAGGTGAGGTCAGAGTCTACTAAATCCCATATACTACTCCAGAGTACTAGTAAACACCAACTTCTGAGAGAATATACAGTGGTACTGTTTTACTGGTTACTCGAGGAATTGTTCCGTAAGATCGATCCAGAATATTACTACCAGTGAACTACAGATACTGTAAGAGCTGTGGATGATTTCGATTGATCATTTGTATGAGAGCTTGTAAACGTTTGGTTTTCAAAAGAAAACAGACGTATTCGTATATTTTTATTCAAAACCACAATAATACGACGAAGCAGAACATGATATGGTGCACCAAACCGACTCAAGGTACCTTTGAAGGGTCGCCAAGTGGCCATCACACTGACAATTGGCAATCCTCGCCAACCAAAAGCCGGCTAAATATGATCTTGAACAGTACATAGACGTTACAAGACTAGAGAAACGTTAGCATGAAATAGCATTATTTGGTTGCCAATGCGACGTGCGGTCTCACTCAGGAGATGTGAGCTCAATTACAGTAAGTTAGAGTAACGTTACTACTGTAGTACTGTACTCATTGAAAACAGTATTTCGGGTCAAAACAACATAGTGTAACTATATTAATGAGGGAATTATTCTACATACTCCTTGGTCGTGGTCTGGAAAGTACAGTACCAGTACAGTACCTCTTGCTCACGAAAATCGCCTCTGATCAAAGAATCAGTAGACCTGTAACCTCGAAATTCCCGGACCTCTTGTGTTGATATTCCCGGGGTTAAGTTGCATCACCAGTGGTAAGCTATCGCTAACCGCTGAAGTGCACTAAGCCCCTAGCTGGAATGTGTTGTTTGGTAAACACTGCATTTGACTATGACATACTAGTACTACAGTTGTTTTGCGGAACTGTTGTCAGTTTTAAATTGCAGTTTGAAAGAGCAAGGAACCACTACTGTAACGTTAACGTCGTCAAATGATCCTTGAATGCATTACAGAAACGTTACAATGTACAGTACACTTGTCAGTCACTTCTTACCATAAAACATAAAGGGGTTGCACCATTTGAACAGCACCCCAAGACGACGCCCGTGAAAGAACCACTGGTTGCGGCACACGTCCCAGATTGTGAGCATGTACACGAGGGAATCGAGAAATATGAGACAAAGCGTGGACACAGCGATGGTCCACCGCCAGTTCCAATGGAGCCCGTACTTGCCAACCAGAGACATGATGGCGGCAAAGATGAGCGAGCCCATGGCGGTGGTCATCGAGTCCACGATGGGCCATAGCTTGACCCAGGCGGACGACATGGACGGGATGGCGGTGGAGCTGAATCCTTGGAACACGTTGCTGAGAAATCGGAACGCCATGATCTGCCACATCGCTTGCTTCTGAACCAACGACCACAGACCGTCCATGTACTTTAAAAACGGCACGCGCTCCGTCTTGTACTCGTGGATGCCAAACACTGTCGCAGCGCACACCAGGATACACGGCACACACAAGAACGCGTAGATGACGTTCATGGGCAGTGAAAACGAAAACTCGCCGCCGTATTCGCGGCTATTGAGGCAAATGCCCACAAGTAGCTGCGACACGATCGTAGCTATCGTCCTGACCACGCAAATCGCCTCGCGTGGCCATGGGTTTCCGCTGGGTGTACTGAACTACCATGGCGTCGCTGGCACAGACAGACATGACAAACCCCTTTCTCGCAAGCATGGACGGAAGGATAAACATGTACAGGTTCGAGTGCGCGTCTTCGTTGGGAACGTACCCGCCGCGGTTGGCCTTTCGGGTTCAAAGTTGACTATGCCGTGTAGCTACAACAGCTAGCTACACTAAGGGTGTGGCATGTTACATGCCTGCATATACGTCGAAGTGCTAACGTTAGTACGATTTATTCTACAAACTCTGTCCGGAATTGTTTGCCTCAATGCCATGTAGTGGTAGTACACTTTCAAATAGGGATTTTTGGATTTTTGGGCATACCAACGATGTGAGAATGACTTGTTACAATGTAATGTGAGCCACCTTGCTCCTTTTTAATATCCAATCAGAGTCCATCACACCTTGTTTCTTACACACGATTGGCTATAACACTGACAGAAGAGGTTACAATTTTGAACTTTGAATTTTGTACTCTGGAGTAGAGCTTTGTGCTTTGTGCTTTGTGTGATGCTGTTCCAGAGACTTGTGCACTGATGAGTGCACTCCGACTATGTCCAATGTAGTTCTCCCCTTACAGCTATCATTGTGTTGTGCGCTCGGTTGGATTGCAATGTCGTGGTGGCTCTGGCGGGCCAACGCGGTGGCGCAAGAGGTCTTGGTAGCACCCATCGCAAACGCAAAGTGCTAAAGCCGCCCCACTTCAGCACTTGCGATGGGTGCCACCAAGATGTCTTGCGCCACCGCCCGCGCAACCACGCGATCACACCGGCAGGGAGGTGTGCGGCACCGACACGGGTTGGATGGTGGAATGAGGGACGACCAATTTCATTGGGTTAGTTGGCAAGTGGTGAAACGAGACCTGTTAGAATTGACCGAGTCCTGAATACCACATCACATGATCTTGCTCTCATACACAGCCTACAATTATCTCAAGGCTCCTTGCATCAACCGCCATCACAGGAATATATCGCAACAGGGCGTGATGAATCTATGCAGCGATTTTCGTGATTTCACCGCATCTGATTGGACAAAATTGGAGGAATTCCAAAAAGAGACAGACACATGAAAAATAAAAATCATCAATACAAACTTGAAGCTATATTTAATTGAAACTATACAATTTCAGAATTATTTATGGAATTCGCAAGGTGGTTCACCTTGCGCAGCATACAAAATTGCCTATTTCACCTTGCTTTTTCTGGTTAATGCAGCACTAATTCAGAATACCCTAAAAGATATCCGGGTAATATAGTGGGAATGATAGTCAATTTTCACTGCATAACATGTAAAATATTTATAATCTACTTCGAAGTAATATTTGAGCATTGATATGAATATCGGATATTACAGGTTTACGGTTTATTTGTGGTAAAGTAATTTCCCCTCAAACCTGTATAAACCGATAAAGTGTACCATAAAATGGCATTAACAGTAGGGCAAGCAATTGCGTACTTATGAAAGGAATATTGCAATACCGGTAGAAGATACACACGGTGAAAAGCTAGCGATAACTACATTTGTCGATGAGTATCCCTTCACACAAATCTGTGAAGCGATTCGTGTAGTTGGCCTAAACACCCCTGGTCGAGTATTTAGTCGGTGTGTGTCCGAGGTTGGTTGAGGGACGTGGCGGCTTTTGAGGAAGAATGTTACAAAAGTTTGTACGTAGATAACGTTACCTGGTAGCTGCATCGCCCTCACTTCTCGCAAGGTGGGTTGTCGTATTGCCCCGACATTGTGGGTTGGGTGGATGCTTGGTTAATCAATACTCTCCATGATTATACTCTAAAGTGTCGGTGCAACGAGCTATGACGGTTGCTGGTGCTAGTATTCGTCTCATTTGCAACTTGTGTGCTTGCAAAAAGATACTGTATGTTTGGGCGATGAGCAGGGTTATTTAACTAACGTTAACAAGAAGGCTTTTGCTAGGGTGAACCAAATCTTCCATGCGTAGCGTATTGCAGGAACAATACAGTAACGTTCGTCGCCTCGATCCACAGGCGAAAAGCAATTGGGGGCAAATGCGTGAACAACACGCCTTCAAGTGCCGTACTGCCACTAACGCTAACGTTAGTTGGTAATTACCCTGTGCGACCACTTATAGAATTCCCACTCGGAATCAATATTGAATTCGTCGATGTCGTCAGAGTCAAGTAACACATTATATATCTGTGACTACCGTAACCGCAAATATATATCACGTTCGACCTGCAATGTGTATTGAAGCCTCTCACACAACAATTATTATCAGGTTTCAAATTGTATGCCCATGTGCTGTTAAATTGGCATTCTTGACTGGGGCATTGTTGCGGCATGGCGACATGAGACGTGTGCCTTGAAGCACTGGGATATCGATTAATGTATTATTAGTGATCAGCGTGGACTACGATAGTTACGTTAAGTGTATGTTGATTGACCAGTAAATTATGAAGAGGCGACCAAAACACATTATGAACTTGACGACCAACACCGACCAGCTCCGTAGCAAGCAAGCTAGTGCAGGTTCACAGTGAGAAACAAAACCTCGTGCAACAAATGTTTCAGCTTCAAACAGGCCATCGAGGGGTGGGGAAGCTCGAGCTGCTAAAGATGCCGAGCTCTCAAATTTCATCGAATCCAAGGACTGAAATCATCAAAGCCGAAGTCTCCAAGCACAAATGAGCTCTCAAGGATGCCGCGCACTGACGCACTATTGCTGAGATGAATGCTTCCCACGCCGCCTCATGTGTGAAACGACTGATGGACGGACATCATGCACATATCATGCAGGGGAATAACGGCATGATGTGTGGCAAGTTAGGAGATCAAGCTACCTCGAACCCTCGGTAGGGTGTGGGAGTTTGAATTGTCTCCGAAAGAAAACCCCGACATAGGTCGAGTGTAGTGGTAGCGAGCTTCACAGAGTAAATTGGAAAATGATTAGGATGTCATCTTAAACTACTAACTAGGAAAATGTATATTGTACTAAACTACATCAAGTAATCAGTTTTCTCTAGGACTTCTTCCACAGTCTTGACCATTAATGGTGCGACAATGTTTGGCTTGTTCGACAGCCTTGCCATCGTTTTAGTAACGATGCGACAAGCTGTATTCTTGGTCGGCAACCTTGCCATCGTTACATTCTCCCACGGTTCTCGACTTGGCAGTTTTGATTCTTGAACGGAGGTCTTCAAGCAATCGTTTGAAATGGGAAACATGTTTGGTGCTGCGCACTCTCAAGTTGCTTCGTGTTCGGCAAACCATGCCACTTGACCAAGCACTGCTTCTTCCGATTGTACTGTCGTTGTTTAACAGCGCCCAAACGATTGTGCAGTTCATTTTCTGCGTCGTCGAGAACGATATGAGTCGATAGGAGTCGCCTTCGGTATTGGAATTCCTTGTAAACGCTCTGGGTTTTAGACATGATGCTTCAAGCAATCCATATTGAAGACATCGTGAAGCCTGCTCATGTTCAATGGCTACTTTACCGCATCGCATTGGCGTTCACAACTTCCCGTATCTTGAACGACCAAATGAATCGTGGCACGAGCTTCGCATTTCTTTCTTGTTTTTGACTTGCGCATGCGTCAAAGAAATGTTTCCAGCATCACATAATCGCCTTCCTTGAATTCTACCAACGATCGCGTCTTGTCGTAGTAGTTCTTCTGTCAAGCTTGTGCTTCTCGAGGTTGTCAAGCGCCATACGCACGAGTTCCTTGCAATGTTCCCCCAAGTTCTTCGCATACTCGTTCAGTGCCTCGATCTCGTTCAGTGCTGGGTTGTGTAACTTTCTTGCCGTATCGACTTCAAATGGTGTGAACCCCGTTGACGCTTGAACTAGGCCTTGATGTGCATATTCGATGGTTCCAAGATGTTCTGACCAGTCGTGACCCAAGTATGAGACCTGACATCTCAAAGCATCTTCGAGGCTCCGATTTTGTCGTTCGGTCCTTCCATAACTTGCGCTCGACCCGCCGTCGTCATGCAATGCTTGACGCCCATGATCTACATCAACGCTTCCCAAAATTCACTCGTGAAGTTGGAATCTCGGTCGCTGATGACTACTGCTGGCAAACCATGATGTCGCACGACTGCATCGAAGAACTCCTTCGCTGCTTGGGGTGCATCGACGTTCGACGTTATCGCAGGACGCTTTGACGTTTTGTCAACGCACGTCATGATCGTATCTCTTCCGTTCGAGACCGGTAAACCCGTGATCCAGTCCATGGAAACTGTGTGCCAACATTGCGAAGGTGATTCGATCGGTATCATTCTTCCATTCGCCTTCGCGCTGCTTGACTTGAATTGCGCACAAGTTTCACACACCGCGACATAGAGCTTCAAGTCTTCTTCAAGACCGCTCCAACAATACCATTGCGCAATGTGCAAATGCGTTCGCCGTACGCCAGGATGAGCCGTGGTGCTTGTGTCATGACTCTGCGAAATAATTTCGCCCTTGAGGTAGTCGTCGTTTGGAACGCACAACTTCCACACTTGATCCTTCGACTTCACGAAAAAGAGTCCATCTTTCTTCTCGAACTTGTCTTCGTTCTCGAACTCCTTCGTCTTGGCGTTTGCTCGCACGAAGCGTTGCTTCAAGTTATCATCCATCTTGATCGATGAACACGAAAACTCCTCCGCGTGGTTGATGACGAGTTGATGCAGAACTTCGACTTCGACATTCGGCGCATCGACCTCCTCCCCCCGAGAAGCCAAGTTTATTATCAATTCCAAAGTGCGAATGTTCAAGCACTTGATGTCATTCCCTCGATCGCTCCATTGGTAGCACAACGATAGCGGTCGTAACACGTAGCGTGCGCAGCGCAGGTATTCGCTTGCATGATATTGCGCGGTGGACGCGATAATGCATCCGCAACAACGTTTGTTTTGCCAGGACGGTAGTGCAACGTAAAGTCAAAACTGCTGAAGAAATCTAACCAGCGTGTTAACTTAGCTGTTAAAACTGGAGTCTTCAAAAACCATTGGTAGTCGCGTTGGCCGTGAAGACATCAAAGTGTGACCCATAGACGTAGTGTCTCCACTTGGTTAGTGCCAACTTGATCGCATACAATCATTTATCATGCGATGGCCAATTACACTCGGTGTCACTTAGCTTCTTCGACAAAAATGCGACCGGTCGGTCTTCTTCGTTCGCATCCAGTTGTGATAACACCGCTCCACAACAATAGCCCGAGGCGTCCGTCGTGATCATAAATGGCTGGTCAAAGTCCGGTAACTGCAACACTGGAGCTTGTTGCAACGCAGCCTTGGTAACCAAAAACGCCTGGTTGTGTTATTCCGTCCATTCCCATGGAACCTTGTCCTTCGCGAGCTCACTGATTGGTAGTATCAACTTGTAGTTCGCAATGAACTTGTGGTAGTACTCTGCTATCCAAGGAAACTTAAGAGCTCCTCGCGATTACTGATTTCCCCCTGACTTTAGAACGGCTAAATTTCAATAATTTGTGGAAATGAATAGTATAAAATGTCAAAGTTCTTGCAAATATTTAAATGCATGCATGAAATCGATGTGGCTACTGTCAATTCAAAGATGAAGCCGCGCATGGCGTTGGAAGACAAACACGCCTTGCATGTTAAGGATTGAGAGAACAACCGAGTTTAACGTATTCTGAGCTGGCACTTTGGGCTAAGATGACGTTCAATCTGTGCTCTACGCCATCAAAGCAGACCGTCGGACGCGCCATCGCGAGATATTAGACACAATGCCAGCGTGCTGATATCAAAACGCGCTCCATTGACAGCTACGTTGCTCTGCCTGCCGTTGAGTTCAGGCTCGTGGAATGGGTGCTACGGTGCAAAGAGCTTGGAGTCTGCCTCACTGGCGACCTCATTCGCAAGCAAGCCACTGTGCTCTGCAAAGTCCCCTCGCCATCCCTCAAGCTCGTCGCATATCGTTTTCAAAAGGATGGCTGTTCACGTTTCAGCGAAAGCATGACCTTACCAGCAAGGTGCAGCACGGTGAGGCTGTCTCGGCGTCCCTTGAAGTCGTATGCCGATGGCTCGGACGTAGTCGACCCCCTATTCATCGGGACAGCAGTGTAGCCAAGACGCTTTAACAGACGTACCGGCAGCGACCTGGACTTTGATTGCCACGCGAGCAAAAAGGGGTGGATGACCGGAATAATCTTCAACTCGTTCTTGACGTCGAGGGTTTCGGGGTTTAAACCCCGAAACCCTGAAACCACCGCCGCGCAGGACCGAAACGTTTTGCTCCTTGTCGACAATGCCCCGCCGCATACCCTGGTTGCAGCCACCGTGTTAACCGATGTCCAGCTCAAGATGCTGCCACTAAATACGACGACGCACCTGCAGCCTCAAGACGCCGGGGAAATCACTTCGTTCAAGGCGAAGGCAATGGCCTGGGCTAAGGAGGCTTGGCGCTCAGTTTCGCAAGCAACCATCTCAAACTGCTGGAACCGGACTGGCATTCTTGACAGCGAACCGTCGGTCCAGCCAACCTTGAGTGAAAGCTTATAACTGTGATTCCTTATATACTGTCAAAAATACATTTTTTGGCCTGTTCCAAAGTCAGGGGGAAATCAGTAGTAGGCGCTGCCCACTGTTCGATCGCTCGAACCTTGCTCAAATCGACTTGTAATCCATCACCGGAGATGGTGTGCCCCAGGAAGTTCACGTTATCGACTGCAAACACGCACTTGTCGAGTCGCGCATACAGCTTCTCTTTGCACAAGACTTCCAGGACAACTCGCACATGTTCGACGTGTTCGTCCATAGTCTTTGAGTAGGCACAAATGCCATGCAGGTAGACAAGAACGACTGGAAACTTGTCAAACAATGATCGCATCAGACGCGACCATATCCTCGGCATACCCGCCATGCCCATCGGCGCAACGCACCATTGCAAGAGTTCCTTGTGCGTTCGGAATGTCGTGTACTTTCGAGCACAAGCCTTTGATGCAAGATCAAGATTCGAGAATATCTTGCATCCATGCATCTTGTTGAAGATGTCCTCAATGTTGGGTAAAGGTATCTTGGGGATTTCGGACTGGGAGTTGACATGCCGGTAGTCGAGCACCCATCGAATTGGAGTGTTCGCGGTTGCTGTCTTCAACCACACGTGACGAGATGGCATTTTACCGTTATCATCCTTCTTTGGCACTCCAAAGATGTTTGACACCCAATCGCTCGTTGACAACTTAACCCATCCTATGTCTTTGAGCTTGTTGACAAACTTGTCCAACGATTCTTGCCCCACCTTCGCCAGTCGAAATGGTGCACGATGCTGTGGCTATGTATCTGGCTACACCGTGATGTCAAACTGAACCGCTCGTTCTGGTGGCAGTTCATCCAGTAGTTCCTTCCGAAAGACGTCCTTGAACTCACGAGAAGAGTCTCGATGTCTGCTGGTCGTTGATGTGTTTGTGTTGGACTTCACAAACCTTGACCATCCATCCAGTCGACTCCGTCAGGTTTCAATTTTTCTTCGATCGAAGTGATTTCTCGCTTGCGCCAATCGATCACAAGATTGTACTTCGCGGACCAAGGTAAACCCAGGATGACGTCAAAAGTCCTTGTCTTTCAGGTCGGACTCTGTCATTACTCTGTCCTTGAATGAGAACTTGTCGACCTTAATCGTTTTCATGCCTTCTCGCGTATTCGTCATAGGTGACCACACGTTGTCATACGCAGCAATACGCACTAGGCCCCAAAATCAGTCATTCGTGTCTTGAGCAAAAACTGTGATATTCACAATATCGAGGTACTTCTATCCGAAATAGTGTTCATGATAATTATTAGTGTCCGACCTGGAAATATCCGGATATTTGGTTTCCGACCGCCGAATTTCCAAAGTACTGCCAAACCTATTCAGGAAGCGCCATGCTGATCAAAAGATGTACTACTCTGATCCTAAAAGGTTGTCACCATCTTTTCCATTTGATTAAAGTATACTGCATCAGATTGAAATATCTTTGTTTTTGTATGCAACTCCAAAACAGCATATAGACAACAAAAAAATTATTGTATTTTTTTATGGTGGTGGTGACTACTTAGTCGAGAGAATTCACCATTGCTTCCATGTGAGCTTCGTCGCCTAGACGTTCATGCAAATGAGTTAATGCGCTCTCGTAGCGAGAAGCATCGCACTCGACGTTATACACATTACAGTCAGGAATTGATGCATCCTTCCTCATATGAGGGAGCTTGTATTCATTGCTTCCATGAATTTCAATGGACTTTTCCATGACCTTTTGAAGTGTTATAAACGTCTTTGCAAGTGTGTCTGC
>NW_009798310.1:297345-300515 GCF_000520075.1 Aphanomyces astaci | reverse complement strand
TGTGTCTGCCGGTAACTCATAAAACGCGCTTTCTACAGCATCAATCAGCTCCTCGATTGAACGAGTCGCCTTTTGATACTGAAGACTTTGAATAGAATTAAAAAATCCTAAGTCTAGTACGTTGAAATCTGGGCTATTTGGCGGTTGATTGACTACTACAATCCCACGAACGCCTTGCGCATGAAGCAGCTCTGTCGTAACGCACTTGTGTGGACTCGCGTTGTCTTGTTGAATCGACACGTTTCCACGGTCGCGACCACCAGGGAATTTCGCCAAAATTGCAGGAAAAACTTTGTTAACGACAGCATCAAAGTACACTTTTGAATCGACAGTCACTGGCACTGTCACAGGGGTACCTTTGGGTCGATTCCTGCTACTTCGCAGAGCAGGTGCAACCTGTACGAATGGCCAAACACCCACCTTGCCATCCCACATCTTCTTTGCATGATGATCATATCGGGGGCGGGCCACAGCGGCTAGAAACATGACCTTTGTGATAAAATTTTTCGACTTGACAGAGCGGGCTGCAACCTCCTCGTCATCGTACACGTAGTACTTTCGTTTAACCTTTGTCAAATAGAACCACTTTTCATCGACATGAACGAAATCGTTCATATCGGCAAAAAGGTAGCGTCCATTCAACAAAGGTCGAACAAAAGACAACGCATACTTCAGACGCGCCTTGACATTGTCTTCAGTGAGAAATGGCTTCACGTAGCTAGATCTCGCACGCAATCTTGGTGTCGCCTTCTTGTGGCGCAAAATGGTCGTAGCCGGTAGCCCACACGCTGGTGAGAGAGATCGGACAGTCTGCCGGGAGAAGTGGGGAACTTGGCGTATCGCTTGTTCGATTTCCGCCGTAGAACGTTTAGCCTTTCGTCCAGAATTGCCTAAACACGTACGCCTTTAAAACTTTATAATTGTCATAAGTGATATTTATATTAATTGGTGGAGAATTACCACGAACTTTGGTCGCAACATCAGCATCAGTACGGCCACTGCGGAGAGACTGCCGCGCGCGGGTCCAGAGACGCGAAATAGTTCGCCGATGGCAACGAAACCGTTCTGCCGCCTTTGTTATCGCTCCTCGAGGGAGGACATCGCCCTGAGCAACGCTTAACAGCGTTTCGTACACTCCGTGACAGTCCTCCAGTCGAAGGTGGTTGGGGCCGTCTGGGTGCCGCGGTTCGGTATTGGGAGGTGTGGCAGGATGGTTGGGTTGATCGAGAGGCATACAGTGTTCGTAAATGTATGTACGGAGTGGGTTGAAGGTGTGAGAATGCACTATGGCCTACTAGCGGGTGATCGACGGTTGGTCAAGCATGACTAGTCAACTTTGTGGACCCATATCTCAATAGCAAATGTGTCGTAGAAGTCGCAAAAACTACCCAATCAAAGTTGAAATCCTGCGCTTTCCGATGCACCAATCAGACAAGAAAACAGCACCAAATTAGAAAAATTCCGCCAATCCAAAAAGAGGAAGGTGACAACCTTTTAGGATCAGAGTAGTACATTATTCGAAATAACTGGACTCCTTACGTCTTTTGAGCATCTCCAAGAATACTTATTTCCCATTGGCTGCCGACTAAATATATTGACACATCGGAGTCAAAGGACAAACTGCAGGCACAAAGGCCGCTCAAAAGTACAAACATAGCAAAGTACTACATAGTAGAATCTATGCATCAGTGGTAATTAAGGTTACCGTAACGATCGGTCGCCTCCAAACCAATCGTTCTTGACGAGTGGAGTTTTACCATTCACAGTCAGTTCAAAGTCATTGAAATACTTGGACAGCGTTTGACAGGCTAAATCCTTCAAAATTTACTTGAAATTGCCACCTAACATATCTGAAGGTGATACCCTACACGATGCATCGCCAATGTGTCCTAAGATTTCGAGTAATTGCAAAAGTGCAGACCGGGGTTTCGGGGTAGGAAGTAACTAGTGGTAAATTACTCAATTACTCGATAAATGACAAGATGCTGCTACATTTTGGAAATCTGGCGGTCTTTTGGAAATGATTGGATATGTAATTTGTTCAGCGGCTATTGTGATGGCCATCCGTCACTGACAAGAATATGACTGATTTCGTTTGATTCCTAGTTTATCCTCACTCGTCGTTAATCTCACGATACATCATGCAAACTGGTATTACAGCCTACTCACTTGTTGCGATTCACGTTGGCTCCCAACCCAACTCGAGAAAATGAATGCGTCGCTCCAAAATCAAGCAACACCTTCACGTCTTTGCCATTCTTCATTACACCCGACTTAATCATCATCGCCGGTGACTTTTTTCCAGCTTCGGGTTTCACTAGACACGCATTGAACTAGCGCTGCTTGCATTTCCTGCTGCGCCTTCAGTTGATTCTCGTGTTGCGCTTGTTGATTTGCTAACACTTGCGCTTGTGCTTGGGTTTGGGCCTCCAGCGGTTGTTGGATCATCTGCTGCTGGTGCTCCGTAGTCGCAACTAGCCTCGCAAACACTTCCTCCATGATTTTTGATTGGAAAAAGGTTTTACTACAGGCTCGCTTGGTAATCAACTAAGCCTTCTTTAGTGTCTACCTTCGGCTTCTTCGCTTCGAACTTCGGTCTCGCCAAAAATGTGCGTCAATCACTTCGGTTACGTATCCGGACGACAGACTTAAAGTTGCTTGGGCCTTGGTAAGTTCGTCGAGAGCGTACTTAATTCAGTTACTACTTGAGTCGCTGTCCTCGCTGCGTAGGTCTCGCTGGATAACCTTCTCGCTCGCCACTGCCCCTGCCGCTCGCTCTGCTTTCACTTTCCCACTCGCCGCAGTCGCTTACATTTTTGTCGGCAGTGACTCTTCACACGCACCAAATGTCCCTTTGCTAACGGTCGACTCTACCCCTAGACTCTGATATCGGATACTAGGAGAGTACTGTCGTGGAAAAGAAACACTCGGGCAGTCGCTAACTTTACACTAGGCGCTATGAAAGGTCGCCGTTGAACCTTTGCCTAAACTCGATGGAGTAACCTTATAACCTCCGAGCTATGCCCCTCGGTGTTAGTCCTTGCTGCCGAACTGAACCAGGAGGTACTACCAAATGTAGCGGTAGCGAGCTTCACAGAGTAAATTGGAAAATGATGAGATTGTCGTCTTAAACTACCAACTACGAAAATGTATAATATACTAAACTACAT
>NW_009798310.1:288690-297245 GCF_000520075.1 Aphanomyces astaci | reverse complement strand
GTCAACTTTGTGGACCCATATCTCAATAGCAAATGTGTCTTAGAAGTCGCAAAAACTACCCAATCAAAGTTGAAATCCTGCGCTTTCCGATGCACCAATCAGACAAGAAAACAGCACCAAATTAGAAAAATTCCGCCAATCCAAAAAGAGGAAGGTGACAACCTTTTAGGATCAGAGTAGTACATTATTCGAAATAACTGGACTCCTTACGTCTTTTGAGCATCTCCAAGAATACTTATTTCCCATTGGCTGCCGACTAAATATATTGACACATCGGAGTCAAAGGACAAACTGCAGGCACAAAGGCCGCTCAAAAGTACAAACATAGCAAAGTACTACATAGTAGAATCTATGCATCAGTGGTAATTAAGGTTACCGTAACGATCGGTCGCCTCCAAACCAATCGTTCTTGACGAGTGGAGTTTTACCATTCACAGTCAGTTCAAAGTCATTGAAATACTTGGACAGCGTTTGACAGGCTAAATCCTTCAAAATTTACTTGAAATTGCCACCTAACATATCTGAAGGTGATACCCTACACGATGCATCGCCAATGTGTCCTAAGATTTCGAGTAATTGCAAAAGTGCAGACCGGGGTTTCGGGGTAGGAAGTAACTAGTGGTAAATTACTCAATTACTCGATAAATGACAAGATGCTGCTACATTTTGGAAATCTGGCGGTCTTTTGGAAATGATTGGATATGTAATTTGTTCAGCGGCTATTGTGATGGCCATCCGTCACTGACAAGAATATGACTGATTTCGTTTGATTCCTAGTTTATCCTCACTCGTCGTTAATCTCACGATACATCATGCAAACTGGTATTACAGCCTACTCACTTGTTGCGATTCACGTTGGCTCCCAACCCAACTCGAGAAAATGAATGCGTCGCTCCAAAATCAAGCAACACCTTCACGTCTTTGCCATTCTTCATTACACCCGACTTAATCATCATCGCCGGTGACTTTTTTCCAGCTTCGGGTTTCACTAGACACGCATTGAACTAGCGCTGCTTGCATTTCCTGCTGCGCCTTCAGTTGATTCTCGTGTTGCGCTTGTTGATTTGCTAACACTTGCGCTTGTGCTTGGGTTTGGGCCTCCAGCGGTTGTTGGATCATCTGCTGCTGGTGCTCCGTAGTCGCAACTAGCCTCGCAAACACTTCCTCCATGATTTTTGATTGGAAAAAGGTTTTACTACAGGCTCGCTTGGTAATCAACTAAGCCTTCTTTAGTGTCTACCTTCGGCTTCTTCGCTTCGAACTTCGGTCTCGCCAAAAATGTGCGTCAATCACTTCGGTTACGTATCCGGACGACAGACTTAAAGTTGCTTGGGCCTTGGTAAGTTCGTCGAGAGCGTACTTAATTCAGTTACTACTTGAGTCGCTGTCCTCGCTGCGTAGGTCTCGCTGGATAACCTTCTCGCTCGCCACTGCCCCTGCCGCTCGCTCTGCTTTCACTTTCCCACTCGCCGCAGTCGCTTACATTTTTGTCGGCAGTGACTCTTCACACGCACCAAATGTCCCTTTGCTAACGGTCGACTCTACCCCTAGACTCTGATATCGGATACTAGGAGAGTACTGTCGTGGAAAAGAAACACTCGGGCAGTCGCTAACTTTACACTAGGCGCTATGAAAGGTCGCCGTTGAACCTTTGCCTAA
Source organism: Aphanomyces astaci (assembly GCF_000520075.1). Taxonomy (NCBI): domain Eukaryota; phylum Oomycota; class Saprolegniomycetes; order Saprolegniales; family Verrucalvaceae; genus Aphanomyces; species Aphanomyces astaci. Next base: position 295,586 of record NW_009798310.1, on the reverse strand, counting down.
ACTCGATGGAGTAACCTTATAACCTCCGAGCTATGCCCCTCGGTGTTAGTCCTTGCTGCCGAACTGAACCAGGAGGTACTACCAAATGTAGCGGTAGCGAGCTTCACAGAGTAAATTGGAAAATGATGAGATTGTCGTCTTAAACTACCAACTACGAAAATGTATAATATACTAAACTACATCAAGTAAACATTTTTCTCTACGGCTTCTTCAACACTCTTGCCCATAAATGGTGCGACAATCGTTGGCTTGTTCGACAGCCTTGCCATCGTTTTAGTAACGATGCGACAAGCTGTATTCTTGGTCGGCAACCTTGCATTGTTACATCGAGGCTCCACCCAGTCATGCTGACAACGACGTCAGCCGGCTCGGTGACGACAAACACCAACACGATGAACCGGACGCTCCCTGCAATATGTGAGGTTACACCTGTACAGATCCCGCGCAATGTCCCAGATGGTTAAAAAGGAAACGGTGCCATCGATGATGGAAAAAGTGTTTTCAGGCGTGCTTTTTGGGGATTTTACGCGTGTTATGAAAAACAGGGAATTACACGTGTATTATCAATAACAACTACTGTATATGGAATTGGGGGACTTGCGCGTGTAAATATTTTGAGATGCATAAGCTATTTTATCGAGAATTTGGAATGGAAATACAACATGCTATTGGTACAGTACCTTCGCGTCGCCGATCATAGCACACCATCTAATCACTCTATCTCGACCAATAAAGGACCTATTCCAGTCATTCATCGACCGGTCCCACCGCTGAGAGATGCCCTCAGTCGTGGGGTCAGCCCCATACACACAGACACGGCCATACCTCCTCTCCTCATGGATGTGCCGATAACGTTCAAGTCCGGGCTGTTTGGTGGCTGCCGTCGCATCGTGACCACCCACTCGTCACGGCCTACAGCCTGGAGCACCGCGTCGGAGATATATATGTGGGGTGTCGTTGTCCTGCTGTTGAACCAACTGCTTGCTTACACTAGGCATTCTGGTCTTGATGGCAGGTAAAACTCGATTCAGCACGAAGTCCTGCTATACTGCATTTACATTTACCAGCGTAGTCACCAATCTTCCAGCTGAACGATTGCGCGATGATTGAGCAGCAGGAGTCTTCGTGACGAAGGGCCACATCCTGATCTTGCCATCAAAGACAAGATTGTCACGCGCATCGTACTGAGAGCGCGTCACGGCAGCAAGGAAGATGCCCTTCGGAAGGAACCTCTTGCTTCTGCACGCTCGGCCTTTGTGTGCTTCTCATTTGGTAAGGTACACCTTTCGGTGATCCTTGTCCGCGTTGAACCATTTTTCGTCCGGATGCATGACGTTGGCCATGTCCGAAAACGGCAATTCCAAGAGGCCATAGCCACCACCGCCGAAGGCGATGGTGGCTCTTGATGACCTCTAACTTGTTATCGTTCGTGAGTTCTCGTCGTGCGCGGGAAATACCATGGCGGCAAATTCAAAAATTGATCTTAAGGTCCCGGAATAATTAAATAACCTCTTTTATTTTGTATTTTTTAAATGATATCCGATGACGAATCAAAATTACAGCGCGAAATTGGTGGTTTTGCGCTTTGCAGCCAATGGACAATACCTTTATAATTGAATTGTCTTTATGACATGCTAGGATTCATTAAATTTGGTCAGGAAATGATTTTTTGGGGTCGCTGGGAAGCCATTGCCCGCAGTAATTTGGAATAGAGGAAGTATATAATACCGGTCGCAAATTGCGGATAACGTTAGGATGCTGGCCTTTGTACTGCATAACCTAATAGAACAATTTTACTATGTTTAACAGTTTTTTGTATGCCGGGAAGCTTGTTGGTTGTCGCGCTATCGCTCCTTCAAGTTTGGGTCGTGTGGATTGCCATCATGTTAAAAATTGAAGGCGTTCCGGACGCGAAATACTCATTTGCGTGATTTGGAAGTCTCCCATCATGTACACGATTTTTATTTTACTGTTAATCGATCAATAAAAGCACGCGCAAGTCACGCAAGCGTGAAAACCCGAAGCACGCGTTAACTCCCCAAAAATTGTTCAAAATACGCGACACGAGTACATACCCCAAAAAGCACGAGTGAAAACCCTACACCCCATCGATGATGACCATGTGTGATATGGTGGAAATACCTATGATCCAGTACCGTTGACGCACCACGTACAGTATCCCACGCCCCTCACCTCTGTCAACGGGGGAACATGGGTCCAATGTGAGCGATCGGTGTTCCCCCAGTCAATATTCGATCTTGTAACTCGCGTTGGGGAAATCCGACAATGCTTACCACGTTGCTTGTATTGTGGACGATCTGTCAGAACTAGTTGACCCACTTGCTACGCCCTAACCAACGTTGGCGACACAAGCGAGTGTGTACTTACTGCTAGCTAGTACAGTATTAATACACGGTCTGACACTGTAAATAAGGTGAGCTTAGGACACTGCGGTAGACTTCAAGGCTTCCACTCAGAACAATTGATCTGTGACATCATTTATCATGCAACAGCTTAACCTATCTTGCATGTGCCGTTGCCTTGTTTACATCGCCTTCGACCAACCACGACAGCACACCATTGATGGGTTTTCAAATATCAACTTTGTACTGTTTCATTTTTCTCGTTATCCCACTTGGACGCTTCCTTGTGGGATAGCAGGACATATAAGCAAGCGTTGATCCACGGTGGCCATTTGGCGCTTGTTGGTGGTACAGTAGTTCCAGTCAAATTCACTGGCTCGGCCGTTTTGCATCACTTGCTCGAGCTGCTCAAGACCAAACCACTTGGGGCAACTCGTGCGCCGTCTACAGTCTCGCCACGACTATCAACTATCCCGTGGCCGTCATTGTGTTCAAATGGGCGGACAATTGCTTGAAAGCGACCTACGCAGACTTCGAAGCGGACGCTCTAGCCAATGATTCTGAAGTGACCCAGTCGATTCTCGTACTGTTTAACTGATATCGCTCGTGTGTGTTTCCAGGCCCATGCCCAGGGAGCGACTCCCACCCTGTACAACGTGACCAAATGGTGGCAGCGTACGAGTAGTAACGTGTACTACTGTAGGACCTTGGCAAACATTTCCTGTGTTTATATCGCCCGTGCGTATACTCAGTAACCACACGGGCGCTGGATTCTCGGTTTGTTAACATCACAGTACAGTTGATTGCAGCGCCATCTCGTACACTGTAGTTCAAGCATACTGACACAATTGATCACATTAAAACTCACTATACCGCCGGAAGCAACTATCTACTAGTAGTCGACAACAATAACTCCAATACGAACCACATGTATATTATGGTTTGGCTGCCGAGGCCTTTGGGTCGACCCCGTTGCCCCCCGCAATTCGCCACCACTTGGTCGCGTCGTACATGGAGGCCAAGTTGAAAAATACGGAAAAGGTCAAAAACACGACAAACAGCACCACGGTCACCCCCCCCGCGAACGAACTCACGATGCCCTGCCGTTTCAACCGCTGAACATGGGCTTTTTGGGGAGGTAGTAGGAACAGCCAAACGAGAGAGAGCAGCTTAAACCCGTACGAGATCAAGTACGAGTACGTCACGTGCCACCGCACTTGGTTCTTGGTGTCGGCGCTAGCATTTGGTTTCATTTCACTTGCAAAGTCCGCGTTGGTCATCTTCAAGTAGCTGTTGACCCACTTGTACAAGATGGCAGCGACTGGAATCGTGAGGTTGTTGACAGTCGTGACCAAACCATACACGGCGCCTTCGTTGCCAAGGTCGGCCAACTCCGTCGCGACGAACACGGACACGATGAACCGGACACCGGACGGAATCTGGTCGGTCAGGGTCACGCCCGTGTAGAACCACGGGTCCCGAACGACGTCCCAGATGGTCAACAAGTACACGGTGCCGTCGATGACAATCAGTGCGATGGTGGTGATGGCGATAGCCCACCGCCAGTTCCAGTTGAGGCCATACCGCCCCACGACTGACAGAATGCCGGAAAAGATCATGTAGCCGAGACCTCGTGTCAAGGCGTCTGTGACAGGGGGGACTTTGGCCCAATACTGGGCGATGGGGCCGCCCGCGGTCGAGTCAAAGTTGTGAAAGACGTTGGAAATGAACCGAAACGCGAGAATCTGCCACAGCGCTTGCCTCTGGACGAGCTGCCACAACTGGTGCGCCCACTTTGTAAACGGTACACTTTCCGTCTTGCGCTCCGCGAGCCAAAAGATGGAGCTCAGCACCGCCAGCACACATGGTACGCACAGCACGAGGTAGATCACCGACGCCGGCACGTAAAAGTCGAACGTTCCGGCGTACTCTACCTTTCCGTTCATGAGAACCCCGACTAGAGCACAGCTGATGAGCTGGCCGAGCGCGCGAACCGTGTAAATAGCTGTCTGGATGCGGCCGCGGATGACCAACGACTCGCGCTGGGCGTACTGGACGACAAGGGCGTCTGATGCGCACGCAGCCATGACATAGCCGAGAGTGGCGAACATGGCGCCGACGGTATAGCTGGACACGTTGTCCCCGACGGCTTCCGATAGGTTTGGGGTTTGGCACACCAACGATTCGCCGCTCCGGGCGAGGCAGGCGGCAGGGCCTTGATCCAATGTCGCGAGAAAGACTAGGGCGGCGCAGCAGATGGCCCATCCCAAGATGATCCACGGCTTGCGGCGGTAGCCACAGACGGGCACGCAGTCGCTGAGTCCGCCCATGATAATTTTGAACGTCCACGGAATGTTCACCACGGCGCCGTACGCAGCCATCTGAAACCCAGGGGCGTTAAAGTAGACTTTAATCAATGGGTACCGAAGCGATGGCAGGGTGCCATACACGATCCCGATCGCGCCGTACTGGACAAACAAAGATAACGCCTCCATGCTCAGCATGCTGATGGCCCCGCCCGGTACCAACGCGCCTTCTTCGAGCACGACATAGTCCTCCTTCATGATGTGTGTATTGGTCATCGAAAACGATTCTTCCAGGTCTTCCTCGGACACGAGGTAGATTCCTGGCTTCTTGGAAGCTGACGGCCGCACTGAGTACGCGTAATGCTGGGACGACTTGTGCATGTGCCTGTTGATGTGTTGGTGTGGTGGAGACTACTGCGATTGTTGTCGGCAAGTATGCAGTCGGTCGACGTTGTTCACGTTGTGAAGAACCTGCAGCCAACACGGAGACCACAGTGACTTTTACTCGTCATATGTTGAAGCCACTGGTAGTATTGACTTGTAATGATTGGCCAACATTGGCGAATCAAGTACAGTAGTACAAAGTACCTACCGGTAGTTGATTGGATAAACTTGGATGCCAACACCGCCTATTTGATGAGTACTACAGTAGTACTATCTAACTACTACCGGTACTGCCCCCTGGTCCGACTACATACCGTTTTGTCATAAGCGGGACTTTCAACGGCACGGCTTTCCTGTGGTGGGAATGGAGCCAAAAGCGCAAGTGATGGCTTACTTCGATGTGGAGATTTGGGATGATATCTGGATGCCTTTCTGGTTTAACCAAGCAGACACTCTGTACACTGTACTCAATGAAACGAAAGCGTGCGCAACGATTCCAGATCAGGGTGGCTGGTCGCTGAACAGCAACACGGTAGTCAAAAACTCATATGAGAATGAACTTCACATCGCTATCTCACGAAGTACAGTACTACAGTACTAATGCATGTAGGGAGCCCATTCTCTGCCGCCAGAGTAGTAACGTAAACGGCCAATTATTGCCCTCATTTTGACCCCTTAGCTTTTTCTCATGACAAAATGAAATTGAGTGTGAGGAGATAGTAGCACTCATTTTTAAAGCTGATTCTGTAGAGGTAACGTTATCGTTGTATTTGTGTATAATTGTAAATATTTAGATGATGAAATGAAAAAGGGCAAAAATTGGTACGGGGGCAATAATTGGTTGTTTACATTACTGTTAATAACGTTAGTACTATTAATAGTACTAGTACTAACTAACTTCGAAGTATAGTATAACTTAAACATGCTGGGAAATCTGGAGGAAACATCAAAACTATTCCGGGGAGTTTATGGTTAATTCTGGTCATCACATACTCTGTACAAATTCACAATACAGCGTTACAAACTTGAGGACTAACTATTTGTACAGAGTATGTGATGACCAGAATTAACCATAAACTCCCCGGAATAGTTTTGATGTTACCTCCAGATTTCCCAGCATGTTTAAGTTATACTATACTTCGAAGTTAGTTAGTACTAGTACTATTAATAGTACTAACGTTATTAACAGTAATGTAAACAACCAATTATTTATATGGATTTCAAATATCCGTGATAGTATCATGTGTCATCCAAACGTCATCCCAACGTCATCCACCATTAATATTAGGTCATATCCTAATTAGTATAGATGAGAGTAAATTAGGATAATGCTAGGTCATTGTATACAGGCCTCGTCCGGGAGCGGCACGGCCTACGGCCTACCTGCCGCTGCCCGACAAGAAGAAAAGATAGATCATTCGGTGAAGTGAGAAGCTTAGATCCGCGCTCTCGTACGGCCGCGCTTGCGCAGACGGCCTCCCGGGCGCTCGGGGCCAACGTAAGGCTTGGTCACTACTTTAGGTTTCATCCACAACTTCATCCAATTTCATCCAATGTCATCCAAATTTCATCCACATGTCATCCACGCTTTTAATTCAACAATTATATTATATTAACCATAGTATCCAAGGTTGGTATTAATATTCAATGCTGTCCCGTAAGTCTTAATTATTGCCCCCGTACCAATTTTTGCCCTTTTTCATTTCATCATCTAAATATTTACAATTATACACAAATATAACGATAACGTAAACAACTCCACTTTTTAATCCTAGAATGACGGAATTGGGCCTTGCACGGGCCGTAAGTACAGTGTTGTACAGCTGGAACACGTACATAAATT
>NW_009798310.1:283371-288590 GCF_000520075.1 Aphanomyces astaci | reverse complement strand
AATTTATGTACGTGTTCCAGCTGTACAACACTGTACTTACGGCCCGTGCAAGGCCCAATTCCGTCATTCTAGGATTAAAAAGTGGAGTTGTTTACGTTATCGTTATATTTGTGTATAATTGTAAATATTTAGATGATGAAATGAAAAAGGGCAAAAATTGGTACGGGGGCAATAATTAAGACTTACGGGACAGCATTGAATATTAATACCAACCTTGGATACTATGGTTAATATAATATAATTGTTGAATTAAAAGCGTGGATGACATGTGGATGAAATTTGGATGACATTGGATGAAATTGGATGAAGTTGTGGATGAAACCTAAAGTAGTGACCAAGCCTTACGTTGGCCCCGAGCGCCCGGGAGGCCGTCTGCGCAAGCGCGGCCGTACGAGAGCGCGGATCTAAGCTTCTCACTTCACCGAATGATCTATCTTTTCTTCTTGTCGGGCAGCGGCAGGTAGGCCGTAGGCCGTGCCGCTCCCGGACGAGGCCTGTATACAATGACCTAGCATTATCCTAATTTACTCTCATCTATACTAATTAGGATATGACCTAATATTAATGGTGGATGACGTTGGGATGACGTTTGGATGACACATGATACTATCACGGATATTTGAAATCCATATAAATAATTGGTTGTTTACATTACTGTTAATAACGTTAGTACTATTAATAGTACTAGTACTAACTAACTTCGAAGTATAGTATAACTTAAACATGCTGGGAAATCTGGAGGAAACATCAAAACTATTCCGGGGAGTTTATGGTTAATTCTGGTCATCACATACTCTGTACAAATTCACAATACAGCGTTACAAACTTGAGGACTAACTATTTGTACAGAGTATGTGATGACCAGAATTAACCATAAACTCCCCGGAATAGTTTTGATGTTACCTCCAGATTTCCCAGCATGTTTAAGTTATACTATACTTCGAAGTTAGTTAGTACTAGTACTATTAATAGTACTAACGTTATTAACAGTAATGTAAACAACCAATTATTTATATGGATTTCAAATATCCGTGATAGTATCATGTGTCATCCAAACGTCATCCCAACGTCATCCACCATTAATATTAGGTCATATCCTAATTAGTATAGATGAGAGTAAATTAGGATAATGCTAGGTCATTGTATACAGGCCTCGTCCGGGAGCGGCACGGCCTACGGCCTACCTGCCGCTGCCCGACAAGAAGAAAAGATAGATCATTCGGTGAAGTGAGAAGCTTAGATCCGCGCTCTCGTACGGCCGCGCTTGCGCAGACGGCCTCCCGGGCGCTCGGGGCCAACGTAAGGCTTGGTCACTACTTTAGGTTTCATCCACAACTTCATCCAATTTCATCCAATGTCATCCAAATTTCATCCACATGTCATCCACGCTTTTAATTCAACAATTATATTATATTAACCATAGTATCCAAGGTTGGTATTAATATTCAATGCTGTCCCGTAAGTCTTAATTATTGCCCCCGTACCAATTTTTGCCCTTTTTCATTTCATCATCTAAATATTTACAATTATACACAAATATAACGATAACGTAAACAACTCCACTTTTTAATCCTAGAATGACGGAATTGGGCCTTGCACGGGCCGTAAGTACAGTGTTGTACAGCTGGAACACGTACATAAATTGAGTGGGCAATACACTACGATACGATTAATACTACTGTACGTAGTATTACAGTAATAGTAATATCATGCAATGGACTAATAAGTTACTATTTTAATAGTAACTTATTAGCTTCGTACTTTGTACTATTAACCCGCTCGGATGGACGAGATTTCCCAAAATAGTACGAAGTATTGTCGATTTGATACAAATTTGGGAAGCCAATCGAATCGCGCCACCAAACCGATCTGATTGGTTAAATTTCATTGAGAAGGTTTTGATTGGCTAATAATTTTGAGACACTTCTGAAGTAGCCAATCAAATCGATTTAAATTCCAACGAGACACCACACCACAACACGAAATTTCACTCAAAAGCACAATACGAAGCTACTTTTGTATATATACTGGTAGTACAGTGTATGAAAGGTTGAGGAAACTTGGTTTTGTAATGAGGGAAGTACTATCTATGCATGCCGGTACTCGTATGGCTGGCTGGTCACCCGAACATAGGTTCACCATGGCGCATTGAAGCAAAGAATGGGGTTTTGAATTTCAAAGCTGGAGCCACAAACGTAACTCTGTGCTACCGGTAGTTACTACGTAGTGGAGAATCTCTTTGATGTTGGCGATGCTCTAAACTAGTTAAATAGTTGTCCACAATAACGTTAGGAGGTTATCCAAATACATAGTCCACTGTTATGTTGGTGCGAGTTTTCATGCTCATTTGCCATGGATTACAGCGTGCTTTGACGGAACCACCCAGGGAGAAGTAGGACGGGAGCTTCATCGCACGTTGTTCTCGACCAATTAGTATTTGAACTCGACGACATACTATAATAACAATAAATTACAAGGACACACCACTTAGAGTGAGCGTAAGAACTCCAACATGTCGTTGGTCCACGGGAGGTCGCACTTGGCTGGTTGTCGCGGCAAATTCAACGGAATCATGGGCGCGATCACGAGTTCCCAGTCGACATCGTCCCAGTCCGCGATCGCAAACGTTTCCGTTAGAACGACATTGGTCCTCTGGGTGATGTTTTCTGTGTTCACATGGTTGGGTCGCGTATGCTCATTACGGAACAAACTGTCGTGGTAGTGAACACCACCACCACCACTGCTGCTGCTGCTAGTGCTGCTGGATGTTGGACTGGACGGAGGGTCGATTGGGGGTTTGGCTTTCTTCTCGCGCACAATCCCCACTTCTCGACCATGCCGGCAGCACAACCCACCGCAGCGGGCATGCGCCGAGCACCCTTCGACTTTGCACTTGCGGCCTCCGCCGTGCCGGACACACTTTTGCTGGAATTGGGCCGGCTTGGTGCAGCCGTCGTGGATGCATTTCTTGTTCAAGTTGCGCGCCCCGTGCTTGTAGCAGACGTTGGCGAGGCGGGCGCTCAAATTGCATCCGTCCACAAAGCACTTCTTCTTGCCACCGTGACGGGCACATAATTGACGCGCGTACGCCTGATTGGTGCACTCGTCGACGAGGCATCGGCCGCGGTTGCGGTGGAAGCTGCACTTCCACGAGTTGGCCACCGCAGGTTTACCGCAGCCGTTGAAAAAGCAGCAAGGGGGGGTCGTGTTTTCTGGGCATTGGGCTGATGCCATGTTCAAGGGAGGTGCGACCACCGACTGGTAAAAGGGAAAGTGACCAGCATTGTCGTAGTTCGGGAAATCGTACTACCTACTGTACCAGCGTTACTTCTCTTGCTTACATCGTACTACTAGTACTAGTACTGTACAAGCTAGTCCTGAGTAGTACAAATTGGCGGCTGGCGACGGCGACATGTAATAGAGCCGGGTGAGTGCAAGAGACAAAGCCTTGATGCATGCGCGTCGTATCTGGGTAGAATAAATGATTCAAGTCAACCGTCGGCTGCATTGCTTACAACTGTATGACCACTGCTCTATGGTACCTTAGCTACTACAACTGTACTTTGACAATAAGACTAACGCATCAATCGAATATCGTGGCTGTGGCGGAGTGAAGATCCACCCAAACGAGGGTTTGGTAATTGTATTCACGTTTGTATGGTTTTGGACATCGACACCTTGTGTGGTTTTCGTGTGTCACCAGTACGGCTGGCGCCATTGTTCATCCAGCCCAAGGGTGGTAGGAAATCAGTGTGTTACACACCAGTCAATCATTGACAGGGTTGTGGCCGCATCGTACCCGGTACTGTAGTACTGGTGGATCTGGTCAGTGGTCCGGTAGGACCGCAATGCGGGGCTGAGGCCCTGAAGCCCAGCCCCTACAATTGTGATCGCAGAGCTTGAGTACCACCTGGTAGGCAAAACGCTTACAGTACGAACCATCGTTAACGCCAAGAAACATTGCTGTGATCGGGATACGGTGCAATATCGAGAGACACCTCAGATATAACTAGTTAGACTTGCTTTTCCACGAGAATTGGAGTTGTATGTATACTGACAACCCGTACGGTTGTCCTCTACATGAAACTGGTGACGAAATACGACTATAGACATCCCTGAGGAGCGAGATAAGTAGAGCACAAAAACGAAGCCAACCAGTATTAGTTTCACTGTACTTTGGTTTCATTTGCGTTGCAGGTTGACACTTAATGTTAGTCTAGCCAAACACCATATATCTCCATCAAAATGTGAATGGCGTGCCTTTATAGGCACGCGTACACGTTCATACGTGTACTCGGGCATCGATCCACAATCAGAAAGCAATTCAAATCGACATTAGATTGTGCGACAATCCGGGCGTCATCCTACTCGAGTACATTGTCTGACAACTGTATTGTACTAGTACAGGATACGATCTTGAGCACCTCGAAATATTGCAGTTTTAAAACCACCTGTCGATAGGTGACGACCAACCAAGAGGCATCCGCTGAATGCATCGCCTAAACATTCACTCGATGTGATGCCTTCGACGGCTACTGTACCAGTAGCGTCGGTATATTGACATCAATGGATAAGCAAGACTTCTCTTCACACATTGCACAGGTGGCTGGTAAAAATATAAACACACACTAACATATTATTATTATTATTCAATCTGACCTTACTGAATCACACAACACGCCTTGGGCGCCTTCGTTCCCTTGGGTTGGGTTTGTGCCGTTGACACATCATGTGACCCACTTGTATCCTTTTCTTGAGATGTCGAAGATGCCACTCTTGATGGCAGAATGCTCGACGCAGTATCCATAGCACCGCCACTGGTACCAACCCTGCAAACAGTAGCTTCGCCCAAATATGAAGAATTCTCTTGTCCATTCAACGTCACAAGGGCAGGTTTCCCCTTGAGCGGCAACGTCTTTAGGTACTCGAGGAACTCATTCTGGTTGTTTTCCTTGGCGGCGTCCGTGGCATCCTTGCCGTCGTAGTAGCACACGTGGTCGGTGTCGGCTCCGAATTCCACCAGAAGTTTGGCCACGTCGATGTGGCCGTAGTACGCAGCCCACATGAACGGAGTCCACTCGTTGCCCTGGCCGTCTGCCTCGATGCCTTTCTTCAGACACATGCGGACATCGTCCACCTTCCCGTATTTGCACCCGTGAATGAGCACGTCCGCGTAGATGGCAGACATGGTGCTCTTGTGCGGCGGAGGCGCAGGCTTG
>NW_009798310.1:264155-280782 GCF_000520075.1 Aphanomyces astaci | reverse complement strand
GTCGGTATATTGACATCAATGGATAAGCAAGACTTCTCTTCACACATTGCACAGGTGGCTGGTAAAAATATAAACACACACTAACATATTATTATTATTATTCAATCTGACCTTACTGAATCACACAACACGCCTTGGGCGCCTTCGTTCCCTTGGGTTGGGTTTGTGCCGTTGACACATCATGTGACCCACTTGTATCCTTTTCTTGAGATGTCGAAGATGCCACTCTTGATGGCAGAATGCTCGACGCAGTATCCATAGCACCGCCACTGGTACCAACCCTGCAAACAGTAGCTTCGCCCAAATATGAAGAATTCTCTTGTCCATTCAACGTCACAAGGGCAGGTTTCCCCTTGAGCGGCAACGTCTTCAGGTACTCGAGGAACTCATTCTGGTTGTTTTCCTTGGCGGCGTCCGTGGCATCCTTGCCGTCGTGGTGGAACACGTGGTCGGGGTCGGCTCCGAATTCCACCAGAACTTTCGCCACGTCGATGTGGCCGTAGTACGCAGCCCACATGAACGGAGTCCACTCGTTCCCCTGGCCGTCTGCCTCGATGCCTTCCTCCAGACACACGCGGACATCGTCCACCTTGCCGTATTTGCACCCGTGAATGAGCACGTCTGCGTTGATGGCAGATATGGTGGTCTTGTGTGACGGAGGCGCAGGCTTAGCTTTTAACGTCTTCAGGTACTCGAGGAACTCATTCTGGTTGTTTTGCTTGGCGACGTCCGTGGCATCCTTGCCATCGTGGTGGAACACGTGGTCGGGGTCGGCTCCGAATTCCACCAGAAGTTTGGCCACGTCGATGTGGCCGTAGTACGCAGCCCACATGAACGGAGTCCACTCGTTCCCCTGGCCGTCTGCCTCGATGCCTTCCTCCAGACACACGCGGACATCGTCCACCTTGCCGTATTTGCACCCGTGAATGAGCACGTCTGCGTTGATGGCAGATATGGTGGTCTTGTGTGACGGAGGCGCAGGCTTAGCTTTTAACGTCTTCAGGTACTCGAGGAACTCATTCTGGTTGTTTTGCTTGGCGACGTCCGTGGCATCCTTGCCATCGTGGTGGAACACGTGGTCGGGGTCGGCTCCGAATTCCACCAGAAGTTTGGCCACGTCGATGTGGCCGTAGTACGCAGCCCACATGAACGGAGTCCACTCGTTGCCCTGGCCGTCTGCCTCGATGCCTTTCTTCAGACACATGCGGACATCGTCCACCTTCCCGTATTTGCACCCGTGAATGAGCACGTCCGCGTAGATGGCAGACATGGTGCTCTTGTGCGGCGGAGGCGCAGGCTTGCCCTTGAGCGGCAACGTCTTCAGGTAATCGAGGAACTCATTCTGGTTGTTTTCCTTGGCGGCGTCCGTGGCATCCTTGCCGTCGTAGTAGCACACGTGGTCGGGGTCGGCTCCGAATTCCACCAGAACTTTCGCCACGTCGATGTGGCCGTAGTACGCAGCCCACATGAACGGAGTCCACTCGTTCCCCTGGCCGTCTGCCTCGATGCCTTCCTCCAGACACACGCGGACATCGTCCACCTTGCCGTATTTGCACCCGTGGACGAGCACGTCTGCGTTGATGGCAGACATGGTGCTCTTGTGCGACGGAGGCGCAGGCTTCCCCTTGAGCGGCAACGTCTTCAGGTACTCGAGGAACTCATTCTGGTTGTTTTCCTTGGCGGCGTCCGTGGCATCCTTGCCGTCGTAGTAGCACACGTGGTCGGGGTCGGCTCCGAATTCCACCAGAACTTTCGCCACGTCGATGTGGCCGTAGTACGCAGCCCACATGAACGGAGTCCACTCGTTCCCCTGGCCGTCTGCCTCGATGCCTTCCTCCAGACACACGCGGACATCGTCCACCTTGCCGTATTTGCACCCGTGGACGAGCACGTCTGCGTTGATGGCAGACATGGTGCTCTTGTGCGACGGAGGCGCAGGCTTCCCCTTGAGCGGCAACGTCTTCAGGTACTCGAGGAACTCATTCTGGTTGTTTTCCTTGGCGGCGTCCGTGGCATCCTTGCCGTCGTAGTAGCACACGTGGTCGGGGTCGGCTCCGAATTCCACCAGAACTTTCGCCACGTCGATGTGGCCGTAGTACGCAGCCCACATGAACGGAGTCCACTCGTTCCCCTGGCCGTCTGCCTCGATGCCTTCCTCCAGACACACGCGGACATCGTCCACCTTGCCGTATTTGCACCCGTGGACGAGCACGTCTGCGTTGATGGCAGACATTGTGCTTTTGTGGGGCGTTAGCGTTGGTTTCCCCTTCGATGGGATTTTTTTAAGGAACTCTAGAAAAGCTGTTTGGTCATTTTCCGAAGCGCAGTCAATGGCATTCTTGTTATCTTGGTAGAATACGAAGTCGATATTGGCGCCGTTGTCTAGTAGAACTTGGGCGACATCTTGATGGCCGTAAAACGCTGCCCACATCAAGGGCGACCAATCGTCCTAGGACACATGATACGTGAATGTTGTGACTATGTGTAAGTTCTCTCACCCCTGATCCATCGACTGGCATGCCTTGGTTCAAGCAAGCTCGGACGTCTTCGATTTTGCCGTGTTTGGTTGCGTGTACGAGGGCCATGTCGGTACAAAGCTAAATATTCAGTTGATTCGGGGGCAGTGGCAGTTTGAGGAAGTGCCAAGAAAGTTTGAAATGGAATGGTTCGGATCACACCTGTTCTGTTGGCAGAGTGTTTCGACAGATGGTGCTCTATTCTGTCTGGTCACCTCTGCCAATAATAATACTATTAATAGTTTAACATAAGTATTAATACGTAATCCGGTGGTACTAGTAGTATGGGTGAAGGCATCAACGTTAGGGATAACTCCTTGAAATTGATAGGAACAACGGCGTTTTTGGCCCAGTTGGTGCACCACGAAATAGGACGCGAGTTCTGCTTAGGTGACTCAAATGAGAGCGGATGGGATTGATGATCGTGTCGTCGAATTGTAAGATATGATGACAAATATCCACCGAATATATCTTTATCCTTAAAATATCCCCTAAAAATGTATGTATACACTTGAGGAAAACTTTGGAACTTAGAATCCCTCATGTATGGGTAGATTATGGGAATTCGAATCACCCCCCAAATCTGTTGACTTGGTACAACGCTCTTTTGTCGGCAAATAGAGCATGGAGGATGGGCCACATGAAGTGGAGGTCAATCAGAGACGCAATGGCAGTGAACAAGTTAATGACTACCGCCGATTTCATGCATAGTGCGTAGAATCCCATACATCATCACATGTAAACACTACCTGTAACGTTAGTAGAAACTGCGAAGCAGCTTAAGTGGCGTCCGGCGCTTCGTCGGCCGCGCCTAACTGTACTGTAGTACATCCGGCCGGAGTTGTACCAATGGCTGATCAAAGAATCTTAGAAGAACGAGATAAGTACATTACGTTTGAAAGAAGCACTCCTCGACAGCTGGCGCTTTGCTGCCAGTTACCGACGAGTGCTACTGTACTTCGGATGCAAGTCATTCTTTGCCTTCACAGCCACGCCTTTCCGAGCATCTTACAGATACAGCAACTGAACTAAACAAGAGCTTCAATCACTTCGATACTTCATAGTCTCTTTTAGACCACGTAATCATCGATCTGCGAATTCGCTCCATCGACTGAAGTCTACGGAGAGGGAAATAATATTTTCTCCAAAATCGACGATATAGAAAAGAAGTATTTCGTAGGATACGAATACTTGCTGAATTATACGGATGGTAGGGACTTTACCAAAACCCTACTAGTACCAAGAAACAACTACACCATATACTGTACATGTACACAAACCGACTTCAACTCTGATAATCCAAACTCAATTAACCAACTCCGATGCAGAAGGAGCTTATATCATAATTCAGGGAACGGTCACATTTCTTGGGATATCTCAGCAACAGTTGGGAGCTGCTGATTGAATTTGATTAGCCAATTAAAATGCTGGAAACGTGGTTATGGCTTCTAATGAGCGAACGCAATTGTGCATGGACTTTGCATACAACAATCGATTTTTGCACCCGGACATAATTAAGAACGGACATTCTCAATACAAATTACCATATAAACAGAGTGAATGTATATTCTGAAAATGTATGTCCGGTATACAACATTTTAGAATTGCGCCGCCGACCGATAGAGGTGGAGCTCTGTGCGCTATGGCGAATCGACCGCGCCAACTTCGACGTACGAAGATTTCCAATCTGAGATCTTCGATCGGTCTCAATGAGATAACCTTGTGTGAGCGAGGATGTTGTTTATATGTTGACATGTAGGTGGCATACGACACCAAAAAATTTGAAGTCGGTGATTTGATAACCGATACCAGTACATTATTGTGTTGTGGTTGGAAATCGTAATGCAAGGTTCCACTACCTTCATTATTTTATCCAATCAATGAAGTTATGGTTTTGATTGGACATAAATACACTGAGGTTGACATACAGTGTACTTGTGCCTCGTATCACGAACCTTGGAGAGGTGCAGTCGTCGACACAATGTCCACAAGGCACACATGATTCCATGGGTATCGTTATGCGATGGACGAGTTGGTGGAGGTATACAGGATTATTAACTTGGTTGAAAAACCCACTTTGCATCACTTGAGTACGTAATCACTACAAATAAACACATAGCATGAGGAGACGAGTGAATTGGTTGTTCCTGTTAGCATCAGCCATCCTCCAAAGCTTCCTTGCACGCCGATGGGACCCCAGCATCAAATGGTACAATCAACTATCACTGCCACACATCGTAATCCGTTTTCACACAACTTAGAGTGTATTTGATGGTGTGGTGGTGAGATGCGCAGTGCCGATGGTCACAAGCGCTGCGCATGTCATCACCATGCCACCAAGTACCCTTCTAGTGAACAAAATAGTGTGAAAACTTGGTGGTCGATTTAGAGGAAACACAGAGTCGATGTGATAGTTGGTCGTCACTGTACAATGGAGTGATGGGGTGGTCACATGTGCAGCAATCGTAGTCACTGGGGTAATGTTAGCAGGGTTTTTGGGCATTTTCTGGAGCGTAGGGGTGGGGTGGTAGTGGTGGTTGGAAATCACTTTGACTGCTAATCAGTACCACTACCACCCCACCACCCACGCTCCAGAATAACGATAACGATAGTCAAAAGGATGGTAGTGGTCTTTACCGGGGAACGATAGTTGTGACTGCTGGGGCTCCAGAGGCCGTGACTGGGGTTCATTACTATGTCTACTCCTGATCTCGACAGTGGAGCTGTATGGTGGTGATTGCAGGGTAGCTGTTGCCCTGCCATGCTACGAGAGTAGAAGTGTAACAGGAGTTACAGTAGTTAGGGAGGATGGGTGGGTGTGGCTTGTATGCGTTATTTGGCGAGCATATGCCATGGCCGTAGGAGCGGCGGTGGTGGTCGTGGTAGTGTAGCCAGGTTACGGGGTAGGAGGACGTACAGTAGTACGTTCTCCTAAGAGCATCCCCACCGGTGTGTGCGACTGTAAACGCTATTATACAGTTCTATCCGGATTATTTACAGTTTTGACAACCCTCCCGGGGGCGACTGTAAAATACAGGAAACTGTAAAATTTTAACGCGAGACGGCAAATCGGCCAGATTTACAGTCGCGACTGTAAAATACAGTTTTGACGAATTAGCCAATAGCATGCTATCAATGGATAATTTTGTCCAATCATGTACGGTCACAATCAGTAGGTTCAGAAATGGAATCAGCCAAGGCCGTCCGTCGTTCCAACTTCACGACCGACGAAGACTGCCAGCTTGTCCGGTCATGGATCAACATCTCTCAAGATGCGTCCAAGGGTAGTACTCATCACGCATCACCAAACCGTCCATGATTCGTTCAAACAGCGGTCTGGCCTTTCGAAAATGGACGGCGAAACTTGGCTTCGCCGTAGATTGATTGGATTGTAGGTAAATTCGAGCATGCGCAGCCTCGCTATCTCGTGGTAGATTTGGCTGGCGGTTGGCAATAGAGCATTTAGGGCGCCCAGAAGACTGATGAAAGCCAAGAATCTCCCAAGCTTGATCCATGTCATCATCGTCGTCCTCCCACGCCATCGCGCCAGGCGTTCATTTCCGGATAAAAACATTATTCGGATGTTTTACCACTGGGTTGACAAAAATCAAAATACAGGAACTGTAAAACGGTACTACGTACTATTAATAGTAGTATTTTACAGTCTGATTATACAGTCGCACCGGTGGGGATGCCCTAAGCGTACGATTCGTACCCTTAGGACGACGAATCGAGTGCGCAGGCCCCACCGTAGTGGTGACATGGTAGTCACGTGGTAGTCACGGAGAGCCGAAGCGTGAGCGCCAGGTAAGTTCAGCACGATGGCGTACTACCGTATACCTTTTGGATCTGTACCCCGAAAATGTCAGTAAAATCTGATCACGGATACAACTCAATAAGGTGGTCGGATTTCTTTCCAATGCGTTCGGATTGGTTACTTCTACTACTTCGACTTGTTTACTTCGACTTGTTTAATTGGCTAGAACGAGCTAGAACGACGAGACAATTGGACAGTTTTGAGCGACTTGGGTACAGCCTTCCAAGGTACACCACCACCAAATCGTACTTTATTGACACCATAGAGCAATTTGGGTACAACTCGAGAAGGCAAAATCATGGGTACTGATCCATAAGGTATACGGTAGTAGTACGTCATCAAACAACTATCGTCTTGGAAGTATGAAAGTATGAAAATACCTATTTTCTAGCGATGTGATTGGCCCAATGAAACGTAGTGCAGTGCAATATGCATTCACAGTAAATTTGAGAAACTACCGGTATTTGTTCAAGCAATTTGGGAAAACGTTACGTTTTCCCTACTTGCATTACGACGCCGTTATTTTCGCCCATATTTCATGTCATTTTCTGGAATATGAATTTTGATCTGCGAGAAATTCTTAGACAATCTGATTGGGCGATTTAGTTGTCGTGGAAGCAACATATCGTTCACATTGACTTGCTATTGGTTGAAAACGCAGATCGGCATAATAATCACCAAGACTTCGACACAGTATATCCCAAAAAGAACCATGACCTCATGACCTCGACTCAGCATCCCGAGAACAAAGATATGTCGTGCAGAGCTCGACAAACAAGATGGCGAGTTTTGACTAGTACGAGAACACAGAAGTAGCCGCTGTGCTTGATGTGCATCCATGTTCTGCAGGGTGCAGAGCAATTGGGTTATGCATCCGTTTGAACCATTGCTAACAAACACTATGTGCACGCCGAGTCAAAGGTTCCGATACCTTAGGGAGGTACTGAGTACTTTAGTGAGTGGTAGTCAGTAGGCGTCTTGTGGCATGTGTAGCCTCACTATGGTAGTGTTATTTATGTGTTACCTTGACGAAGGTCCCGTGGCCGAAAGCTAAGAAGAAGCGGAAGACAAGACGAATATATCTTTAGTTTATTGTTGAGCTATTCATTTGGAGATAGTACGCGAACAGTCCTCCGACGAGGAAACACCAACGAAAGCCGAAGAACAATCGCGATCACGTGACCGGATCGAGGAGCCGCGAGAATGCGTCGCTAGGCGTACCGTGAGTATCCGTTCAGATTTCCCCGACAAAGACAGCCACCTGCTGTCGACAAGTGGCAACCACCACTGTGTTTTACACTCCTGCCAAAACCCTAGGAACACCATTTGTCGCAGCGTTTGTACCCGTTGCTGCTTCTCCTACGACTAAAGGAAATAGAGTTTCAGTGCCTTTGCCAGCGGACAAGGATCTGTCAGGTGTCCGTGATGATACGAACATGCGCAGCGCTGGCGGTTACGGCCGTACGGCGCCGCAAGGTTGGAACGCACCAGCGATCCCGCAGTCGCCGGCATTTTTGTGCTCGACCAAGACCGAAAGACGCGATTTTATGTGCGAGAACCAGAAGTATCTGGACAGATCAACGCTCTGCAGTACAGATAGCGTCCGTTCGCGATGCCCGTGACTGCCTGCTATGGAGCCGTTTCCGAAGATCCCTATCGCGCTGTTGGATTTTAACCGCGACTATAATTCCATCATGAACGATGAGTGGGTCGCGTGGTTGAAGTCTGGGCTTGAGAAAGACCCTTAAGATCTGAATGTTTTGAGCAACGTCTGCGGTTCGTTTCGACACGAAGATCGACAGCAGGCCAATCAACATCTGCACGGAACCGATACCTTGTGCGATGCCAAATCTGGACAGCGCGATGGTCTGTCTGGTCGGAACGAACGTGTCTTCACGTTGGACCAGACCAAGGCAAGCGGTACTGGCAGTTGCCGCTACATGTGGACATCCAGATGTACTTTGCGTTCATGACGCCCTTCGGCGTGTACACCCCGACCCGCGTACTCATGGGACAGACGGACGCTGTCGCGCACTGCAAGTCGGTTGTCCACCAAATGTTTGGTGAACTGCTATTCTGAGTTCTGTTGGCCTCGCTCGATGACTTGCTGGGGTCGACGGACGCGATGTTCCATTGTTGGACCAATTCTTGACCATATGTGTCCAGTTCGGACTCAAGTTGATCTTGGAGAAGTGCCATTTCTTTCTGCGCGAGGCAGAGTGCTGTGGCAAGGTGATTTCGGCCGATGGAATCACCCATATCCCCAAACCGAAATTGAGGACGCGTGGATTTGTCGCCACCGACGACAGCGGCCGATCTCCAGCAGTTTGTGTGTTCAACCAAGTGGATTCGTGCGATCATCCCCGCCTACAACCAGCTGGTGGATCCGTTGCGACGTCTGCTGGACGTGGCCACTAAGGTAGCCGGAAGCTGCAAGAAAACGGCCTTAGTGCGTGTTGCACTCCCTGCCGTGGGATGGTCGTCCGACCATCTCAAGTTTTCAACTATGTGAAACACGCGTTCGCGTATGTGGTGCCCTGTCTGCACCCGCGAGAGCACATGGCAGTCTGCGTCTTCACGGACGCCAGTGACCTGTGTTGGGGTGGGTCGCCACACAAGTACCGCCAGCGGATCTCGAGTTGCCTATGGAAGCCCAGTGGCTCCAGCCGCTTGGGTTCATCAGTGGGATGTTTTCTGGCGCGAGTGCACACTGGCCCATCGTTGAGAAGGAGGCCTATACCGGGGTAGAGTCGTGCAAGAGGCTCGACTACCTTGTCGTACGCCCGGGTGGTTTCCGTCTGTTTATGGATCATCGCAACGTGGTGTACATTGTCAACCCAAGTGGCTCGAACACTAACATGGCCAAGTACCAGGCCGACAAGTTGCAGCGATGGTCGCTGGCGATGTCGACCTTCCCGTACACAATTGAGTTCGTCTCGGGTGACGCGAATGTAAGGGGCGACCTCCTGGGCCGATGGGGTTCGGCTCCGACGGATCAACCAGTTGCGAATTCGCAAGTTGATCATGTGGTGTCGCCTCAGACGGGGCTGTTGACCTGCAATAGCGGATTTGTGTGATCTCTCACCAATGAACTAGCGGTCAGTGTCATATCGCAGCGACAACCAAGTAAGTTTATGTGGAAGACGCATTCCACGGACGTAGAAATGTTTACACTGCCTGTGCATTGACGGAGACAAGTTTCCCCGTCCATTGGGTTCAGCGTTCCACGCGAAATAACCTAACGAGCACATCCATTTCGACTGGTTGTCGATGCCCATGACCAAGTCTGGCCAAAAACAAGTCCTTGTCGTGAAGGACGAGAAGGACGACATGAGTGGCTTTGTGCAGCTGTTCGCTGCAGGGTCCGATGACGCGACCATTCAGTGACTGATGACGTGGTTTACCACTTTCGGTTGCGTTGACAAAATGGGTATCAGATGGCGTCTCTCACTTCAATAAGAAGTCATCGAGAAGGTGCGGAAGTTGGTGGGTGCCCACCATCACATCACAACAGCCTAAAGTCCTTGGGTGAACGGGGCTGTAGAAATAGTCAACTGATTAGTGCTGCACGCCGTAAAGGCGCTGCCCAGCGAAATGAAGCTGAATGCGGACGAATGGCCGCATGTGTTGCCTCTCGTTCAAGGTGCCCTCAACCATCAGCTGGTAGACCGGATGGAGGGAATTGCGCCTGTGACAGCGTTTACGGTCTGCCAGCCAAGACTCCGCTGGATTTGTCCACCCGACGTCCAAGGAAGTTTACGTCGCGGACAGGCTTGACGATACCCGTCAAAAACATGTGACGGATCTCCAAGTGGCGCTTGAAGAAATGCACCGCGAAGTGGCGGTGCAAAGCGACAAATTGCGTCGGCAAGCGCATGGACGCCACGAACGAAAATCCCAAGTCAAGTTTGCGGGTTTCGTTTATCGGATCAGTTGTCAACCGTCCGACAATATTGGCCCTGCATTGATGCGGACCCTGCCAAGTGACCAGAGTCATCACGTACCATGTGATGGTGACTCACCAGCTGGTGCCATCGTACGAAGTCACAGTCCATCATGCGTGCTGCTTGAAGATGTACAGTGAACGAGGGAATTTAAGGCACACCGAAGTTTGAACGTTACAAAACAGTTATTTTATCCAGTAATAATCCATGACAAAAATACTTCTCTTTTATTGGTCATAATTAAATATCGCGCCAAATCAATATTTAAGGCCCGCGCAGAAGTGTCATGATTTGTGTCACCTCATCACTTTCAGAGAGTCGATGCAAAGTGCATGTCCGTGAACCATGGAGACCACTACACCAGATATGTCGAACGGAAACCATCGCCACACATACCCCATCTCTCTCAAACTCCAAGCACCTGTGTTGCTGCAGCGGATGTCGTATCATCAGGTGGCCATACAGCTGTCGGTCCCCTACACGACAGTCCGAAACTCGAGTCAACAGTCCGAGTAGCTCCAAGTATACAGTGAAAACAAGAAGTCAACGAATTTACCTGGTGCAGGCCGCCCAACCATCATTCCGCAGCCCGAAGGCCTCTTCTCGTTCATGGACTGCCGCCGTCATCAAGAGCGCGCGTTGACATGCACCCACATGGTTAACTACTTGAAACAAAACCATCAAACATGGCTACGGAAATTCATTGCTCGCCAGAAGGAAAGGTGACAATCCTCGTCATCTATATCGGCAATGCTCATGTAAGAAGTTTGGGCCAATTGTCTGGACCACTTGCTTGTTCACAAGAGGCAGTTCACGCTATACAAAGATCATCAGTATGATTTAGGACAAATGTAAATAAATCCTCGTAATTAAAATGATTTTGCGGCAAAACTTGAGGTGAAACGTGGAGGTAATTTGGGACATAGTAGTATTGAACTTTTAACCAATAAGACTAATGTCGGATAGGATTGTCGTATTCGCCATGTTATCCATACATAATATTACACGAGCATTTTATGCGAGATTTGAAAGATATTTCGAATCTCACTCGAAACATAATGTGATCAAGGTATTTCAATGGCAGAATCGAATTCACTACTATTAATAGTACGTACGTACATATATATTTGTAAAATTCGCAGTCATGAAGCCAATGATATAATAACTAGCATATAATAGGCTGCAAAACCAAAATGCATGATGTTTCGTGAGAGTGTCGATGTTTCGGAAAATGGAATGAAGCATTGAATATCACAAAGTATCTTGGAAAAAACACATCACCTTCGCAAATGGCAGTGTACCACGTCCAATTTCCGTGACACGTCCAAATTTCCAAAATATATCGAAATCTCATCGGTATGGTGGCAACTCATTAGTTGGAATTAATACACTAATATCCGTAGCTGGGATCGAACTCGGGCACAATTGCAATGACTGACACCCTTGTTTTGCATGCACTTTCAGCCTGAGGATACCTCCGCGATTATATCGTGGTGCAATGGATAAGCTGGTGAAATGCTGGATGACTATTGCAAGTAGCACTTTCAGTGTGAGGGGTAAAGGATTAGCATGGGGCCTGAAAGGGCAGTGTACTTTTTTTAAACATTGAATTTATTTCTTTAATTCATTTTATTCCATAAATTCAAAATGTGTACAGGGAACGACGGAATGCAAGGCCTATTAAAATTATTGGTGTAATGGTGGACAACATCCAATCAAATTTGAATGAATAAATACAGCTTGATGATTGGCGGAATTTGTATACTTCCCGCCAGTTTCAATAAAAAACAAATTCTCCGCGACAAACACAATTAAAAATGCGACGACGGGGGTATCCAATATCGACGAAGCTTCAAGCGTTGGGAATGCTGATAACCATGTCCGACTACAAGGTGTCCGTAGCACTGGACGTTCCGCGACGCACGTTGCGCAATTGGATATCCCATAAACACGAGATTCTAGCGTACGACGGTAACTTGAAAAATATTAAACTGGAGCCTGGTGGAAGATACGAGGTCTTTCCAGACCCGCCAGGACCCATCGAGTTCATAAACCATGTCCGCGACAACGAGTGTGCCCTCATGACTACGCATCTCATCCTGTGGATGAAGGCAAACCAGCGTGAGTGGTTGAACAACTGCCTCGCCACCAAGCAACAGTCGACGTCGTACGACGCTTTCCTCCGCCTGCTCCAGCGCTTCTGCCATCGTCACGGTTTCTCCCGCCAGCGTCCCACCAAGAACAAGGTCAAGCAAGCCGATCTTGCTGAGGTGCAGAGCGACTTCGCCGCGGAGTTCCACCGCGAGTACATTGCGTACGGCAACGAGTGCGTGTACAACGTTGATGAAGCAGACATCTATTACGACATGCCGCCGCGCTACATTTGGGCGGTGCGAAGCGGAAGCTCCAAAATCTTGAGCGGGGAGAAGCATTCGCTTCGCATGACGGCGGTGCTCACGGTACTAGCTGATGGCACCAAGCTGCCCATCCTCTTCATCTCTTCATCATGGAGGGGGTGCCTGGTGGTCACATTGACAGTGGCGGGCTCAGCACATTCCCTCCCGGCCATCACTACGCGGTTCAGCAGTGTGCCTGGATGGACAAGCGTATATGGGTCACGTACCTTCAGGATGTCCTCGGCGAAACGATCGAGGAGCCGTCAGTCGTGCAGCTGGATAACTTCGAGTCACATGTGTCGGGTGAGTCGTACAACATCATGTACGAGGAGCCCGCCTGTGTGCGTTGCCACCGACGGCGACGTCGGTGTGTCAACCCCTTGACGTTGGGTGATGGCGCCGTTTAAGCGCAACCTACGTAACTTGTGGCTGCTCGAAGACATTATTGTTGGTGATGACCCATTTTCGCTTATCTCGCGACAAAGCGCAAGGCATTGGTGAAGCGGTCGATTGCAGCATGGGACCTTGTGTCGAGCCAAGAGATTCGCCGCAGTTTCGAGAAAGCTCTCCCTTACTGAAGGATGTCCAATAATTTCAGCGTTAATTAAATTTCCACTGCAATTAGTCGCCCTTAACCATTGATCTACCGCGTCAAACGCTGGAATCATCCATCCATTCATATATCTTGTGTAGGACACCTTCGTAAACCGATTACCTCGTTCTTTACATCCTATATTGTTGTCGTTTGCAGCCATATCGGTGAGAAATCATACTACACAATATAATCACCTGTAATAAAATGAATTGACGTAAGTCAGCGCGAATAAAAATTTCAAAATTGCGCACTGATTGGCTCAAAACGAAACGTACATCGCAGTTAGCAATCCAATCAAATGATCCAATTCACGTAGGACTCGAATACAAAGTAGGCCTTGCATTCCGTCGTTTCCTGTAGTATAAAATGTAGATCGAAATATAACATGTTTTAAGGCGACGCATTTGAGACGACTGTGGTGACAGGGACGCATGGGTGGAGTAATGGCTGTGTTGGCCGCCAGTCAATGCCATCCTTTCTACACAACAAGAACGAGATTGCCGCTACACCTCCGCTCGACGTTCCGCAGCAGACTCAGCCATGGATTCATACCTCACCAAAATCTTGCGATAGCACATCCGATCGTAGGCTCGCAAAGGGAGGAGAGAGACATGGAAGTTGGTCATGGCAAAGGTCAATCGCTGAATGACATTATAGTTATTTTTTTTGACTTGTGACCCCACGAGAACGTCGCATAGAGCACCTTCCACAGACAGAACCGGCTAATTCTAGACGAAGACAAGGACCGACGAGAGTTGACGATTGCGGTCGATGTCTTCTCGGCAAAGCACACCTCTCGGAGGTACTTCCTCGGATACACTCAACGCGAGTCTGCCATGACACCACAGTACTTCTTGTCAAACAAAAACATCATGTGATGAGTGTTGACTTGTTCGCCTTCATTAACGACGCTCATCTCGATGACAGTTTTCTTTAGAGCTTTAGAGTGCAATTGGATATTTCGGCAACTGACCCCAACTGATAGTCGCTCATGTCGACTAACACATCCTCTGGATGCACCGACGCTTCAATCTCCAGACTGTATAGATTATGCTTGCCACTGAAGCACGCCTTTGATTTCCCATGGCTTCCACCTATTCGTTCATTCTATTCGAGATATTCGAGCTTGACATCAGTTACGTACAGGGCGTAGGGGTGGTGTTCAAACACGGTGTTCTTGGATCGTAGTTCGGCGATAAAGGACTTACAAAGTGTCTCGAGATGACCGGTTCGATTACATCGACAACACGCAGCACATACTTTCGAAACGTCTGTGCACGAAAGTCAAGTCGTCAGCATTCTTCTCTAATGGTTGTTAGTGCTTCAGAACTGCCAACGCCATCAAAAGCAAGTCCTTACTGCTGGCTTGCAGCCGCAGCCATCGGTCCACCGCGATTTCAAGGATACTTGGACGATGTCCCATAGCATTTCAAACTCGGCGACAGCGACATCGGTCATGATTCTGAACCCTTCGTCGCCGGCTTCAGCCAGGACCTTGTCAATGATAGCGTTTGTCGAATCAGTAACTTCTTGCAGATAGATGGTGTCCAAGTACTGCGTGAAGCAGTTGTCCAGAAAGACTTGGTCGGACATGGTGAGATCTTCGAGGCGGCATATATCGCCGCGACGTTGAGCACCATTGGACTGACTGGTGCCTGCAGATTGTATTGTGTGGTATGGCGGGCAATTAATCGCGCTCATTCTCCAGAAATTCTAGGATTAACTTTACGATATCTTCAAACGATATACAGTATATAATTTAGCATCACCATACAACACGCTAGAATCAAGTCGAGTTCAGCCTGAGGAAGAAATCACTTGTGCACCACTGTTTATTTCCATTGAGGAGGATTGCCATCTTCCTCAATCGATTGCGCTGAATTGCTTGACTCCACATACAAAACGGTTGCATAACTTTTATTAATATGACATTTATGCTATAAATTATAGCTCAAGTTGACAATAATTGTTTGTCATCTTTCACGCTATATTTGAAGTTTTCGCCAAAATGCGTCTTCAATACTACTCTGGCGCATAATAGTTGTCGCCTCCCAACAACTTCATTAAAGTATTGAACTTGTCATTTGCACATCTTGATTATTGTATTGAACTCCAAATTTATATATCGAAGATGAAAATTATAATGCAATCAGGAGTATGTTATTAAATTACTTGTTCCTGGGAATTCACCATCGCTTCAAAGTGCACTTCTTCAGCCCAGGCGATTGTTCAAGTGCATCAGCGCGCTCTCGTAGCTTGTTGCATCACACTCGACATGGAAGGACGAGAGTTTTGCAATCGAAGCATCCTTCTTCATGTGGGACAGTTTGTATTGATTGCTACCATTGATCTCAATGGACTTCTCCATCACCTTTTGAAGGGTGACGAAGGTCTTTGCCAGTGTTTCAGTGGGCAACTCACCAAACGATGTTTTTACAGCATCAATAAGCTCCTCGATTGAACGAGTACACTTTTGATACTGCATGCTTTGAATAGAGTTAAAGAATCCTAAGTCGAGCACATTGAAGTCCGGCCTGTTTGGGGGCTGGTTCACGATTCCAATTCCACCAATTCCGGATGCAATTAACCGGTCCGTCGTTAAGTATTTGTGTGGACTGAAATTGTCTTGTTGGATCAACACGGCAGACATAAGAGCTGCAGACGGAAACTTTGACTTGATAGCAGGAAGTATTTACTCAATATACATCGTCGAATATACTTTTGCGCCGACGGATTGTGGGGAAACAACTATTGTTCCTTTCAAACGGTTTTTGCTGTTCCGTTTGGCTGGAACAGATTCCACAAAAGGCCAAACCCCAATTTTCCCGTCGAACATTTGCTTCCGGTGAAAGTCATAACGCGGGCGAGCCACGGCCGCCAAAAACATCACTTTAGTAATGAAGCGTTAAGATTGCAGAACCGGGCTGCCAGTTCCTCGTCCTCGTACTCATAGTATTTTCTTTGTACCTTCGTCAAATAGAACCATTTATCGTCGATATGAACATAATCGTACATATCTTCAGAAAAATAGCTTCCATTCGACGAAGGAAAAAGAAAAGACAATGCGTACCGTAGTCGGGCTTGAATGTTGTCGGGTGTCAGGAACGGCTTAATTTAACTTGACCGGGCCTTCAAACTTCCAGTCTCCTGCATATGGCGTCAATCGTGCGACGAGGGATACCAGACTTCAACGCCATTGTCCGAATCGTTTGCCGCGATTCTTGGGGGACTTGACGGATTGCGGCTTCAATCTCGTCCGCAGAACGCGTTCTTTTGCGACCAGAGTTTCCTAAATGAGTACAACCTTAAAACTTCATACTTCTGAAAGCTAATAGTATACAGAATCATGGAGGCTTTAC
>NW_009798310.1:237536-243964 GCF_000520075.1 Aphanomyces astaci | reverse complement strand
TAAAGTTGTATACTAGGACAGCTTACTAGGACAGCTTACTCCGCAGACATTGCGCATTTCAAATGAGACATTTCTGGATATAACATATAACAATTTTACTATATGTTTAGCAGTTTTTGGTATGCCGTGAAGCTTGTTGGTTGTCGACTTATCGCGGGTCGTGTGGATTTCCATCATGTTTAAAATTGAAAGCTTATCCGGATGCAAAATACTACGGAAAAGGCGTTTGCCAATTTCATAATTACATCCATGTATCTTATAGAAGTGCATTTGCATCGGGCGGCTTGTGGTCGTGGCAGGACCCACTCGCTCGAACCCGATTTCCGACGTGTTTTACATCGCATAATGGTTCTGGGCTGTACATACTTGTGCACCAACTACTACAACAGCGTCACAACAGCTATCGTCGTTTCTTATGTAAAAAAGAAATACAATTATATCGTGGACATGCGCCGTCGGGCATTCCACCGTGACTTTATAACATTAACATGAACGGACACAAACACAATGCATCCTGAAATATATACCCCATAGGGGCAATATTTATACGCTTTTACAGTCCCACAAAATGAATTGCGTTTGATGATGTTTTAGGGACACTACGTATTTTCGACCAGGAGGCTGCGGGAAATGACGAACGTAGCAAAATCACTCTATTATCATCACCAGCCAAGTTTTGGACAGATGTACCCTCACAATCAAAGCAAAGCAGTTTTTGCTCAAAGCACAATACTTCGAAGTAAGAATTAATAATAACTACTGTACTTCGAAGTTGCGTCACACTAGTAGTAGCTCTGATAGATACCTTTCAAAAAACTGTTGACACTGAGCAAGATTTTGAGTTTCGCCATGTGTTTCCAGTAGTTAATTTGATCAGTCAATATGAGGCCAATGGAAAAATACTGTATTTGAAACCAAGTGAGTTTCCCTTCTCTGCGACATGTTTGACTTTCAAACTTTGTACAACTCAGCAAATATTAAAACCTTGGCTCCATTCGTTTTGCTTTAGCACATGGACAGAATTCCTCTAGTTCACTTTTCGTCGGCGGATTTCACGACAACATCCAAGTTAGCGAAGCGTGTAATCTTTGGGGTATCTTCAGAGCGTCTTTGAGACTCCCGAGCAACTTTAGATCATTGCACATTTTGCAGGGCTTGTAATTAATTGCACACGAATAAGGAGGCGACAATGACCAACATTCATCAACGAGAACACCGTTACGTATTTTTAATATAAAATACATATATCATAATTTAAAAAGATAACATCGAAGTATAGCATCAAGTTAATATGAGTTAACATCGATGTTTGTCATAATTTATGACAATGTTAACGATCGAGAAAGTACATGACTTTGTCGTTGAATTGCTGAGCAACGGCTTGTCTGGGCGTGATACATTTAATATGAAAACTGAAGAGATGGCTGCGGGCTATATAACGAGACGTGATGTGTGGCGATTACACTTAATTAGCATGTGTGAAATGACCTCAAACATGCCAAAAAACTGAAATATAGCTTACTTTGGGTGTGATTATATCCCGCAATAAGCATCGTAACACCGTCCATACCGCTTTATTACGTAGTATCAAGTTCTTGCGTTGATCGGTGATCTCTGAGCCACTAAAAAGCATATTAACAGTAAAGACGCATTTTGGCAAAAACTTCAAATATAGAGTGAATGATGACAAAGAATTATTGTCATCGAAATCAATTTGAGCTAGAGTTCCTGTTTGGCCCACCAAAATCAAGCAATTTGATTGGCCAATGCTTGTTTAGCGAAAATCAAACTCGATTGGTCTTGAGAAAACCACGGTTGAATCTCAAGGACCCGTCGAGTTTCGAATTTGTAGTTGATTGGATAAATTAAGTGCGTACTTGTCGGGTATTTGTGAATCCATCTATAGCACTCCTTGCACCCCAGCTTACGCTTGCGCTCGTGGCGATCCTCGTTCATCGCGTCAATGACCGGCGGTGGGTCCTCCGTCGCCTGTTGCAAGTATGCGTCAGCAGACAATTACTGCACTTACGACGTGCGCCAGGAGTCCCTACGCACACTAATCAGTTCAACACAACGCTGGAAAGACCAACAGCGATTGAGCACTACCGCTTCACGATTGACCAGCTCACACTTCTCACTGCAATGTTTTCACTTCCCGATCCCGTCATCACGCCTGCAGGAGATAACGTTCGAGGGCTGGAATCCCTAGCCATGTTGTGTCGTCGCATTGGGGAACCGAACAAGCTACACACGATTGCCAACGAGTTCGGGCGTTCACAAGCCGCTGTTAGTCGCATTGTGCTTTGTGCTGCGCGCATGATATACACGGTATACCCCGTGGCGCCATGCTATATGTAGCTCAACAGTTTCAGTGTGATTCGTGGACCATCTCCCGTATTTGGAGCCGTGACCGTGCATTCTCACGCAATGGCAGGGGTGTTTCCGATATCGCGTCGAAAATTCGAGGTAAAGCCTCCATGATTCTGTATTCTATTAGCTTTCAGAAGTATGAAGTTTTAAGGTTGTACTCATTTAGGAAACTCTGGTCGCAAAAGAACGCGTTCTGCGGACGAGATTGAAGCCGCAATCCGTCAAGTCCCCCAAGAATCGCGGCAAACGATTCGGACAATGGCGTTGAAGTCTGGTATCCCTCGTCGCACGATTGACGCCATATGCAGGAGACTGGAAGTTTGAAGGCCCGGTCAAGTTAAATTAAGCCGTTCCTGACACCCGACAACATTCAAGCCCGACTACGGTACGCATTGTCTTTTCTTTTTCCTTCGTCGAATGGAAGCTATTTTTCTGAAGATATGTACGATTATGTTCATATCGACGATAAGTGGTTCTATTTGACGAAGGTACAAAGAAAATACTATGAGTACGAGGACGAGGAACTGGCAGCCCGGTTCTGCAATCTTAACGCTTCATTACTAAAGTGATGTTTTTGGCGGCCGTGGCTCGCCCGCGTTATGACTTTCACCGGAAGTGAAATTTTGTATGTGCTCTGAACTCGTTGTGATAAATAAAACATTCATTGGTTGAAGTCTCTGAAAGTAGATATCCTACGAGATATGTTTCGAATAAAGTCAGAATCAACCCATATTTGACAGTGACAATACATAACCTCTCCAATTTAAAGGTATCATTTATATAAAATAGACCACCATGGGACAACCTCCATAGATTGATACCTTGTAAGTGCTTGCATTGCCAACCATTTCACACTCCATCCACAGCTACACCATGTCCGGCATCAGTGAAGAAGACTACGGCGACATCACGAATTACATCCGTACGGAGCGGCCTAGAAGTCTAACTAAAGAAGAGCGTTTGGATATTCTCCGTCTTCATGCTCAACTTCGTCGCGACAATGCTCGACAAGTCTCAGCAACCATTGCTCACCTTCTCGGGCGCAGCGAAAGAATAGTGCAAGAAGTTTGGTCAACCTATATGCGTACCAAAGCTGTTGTTGCTGTCCTTCCACCCTCAAACACACAACAACGTCCAACTCGCATAACTCGCACGCATGCAATTTCATCGATGGTGCGACAATACATACGCCAACGCAGTCTGACACGTGCCCGCACTGTCGCCAAGGACGTTATGGCTCTTCTTGTCGAAGCAGGAGTAATCCAGTGCAACACCCAGGACCGCGGAAGCTCTGCAAGTTGCCTCAGAATTGTCCAAATCTACTTGGAGAAGCTCGGCTTCAAACGCGGCAAGCGTCGTGGCAAAGCCACGTACAGTGTCTCTAGTGGATATGCTGCTGCTCGGGACATTTACGTACAAAAGATGAACAATCTCGACGCGAACGCACCGGTGGTATATATGGACGAAAATTACATTCACGATCACTACACGCGCCACCAAGACAGCCTGTTCGACCCCACGGACGACGCTCCTCTCAAGGAGAAACACAAAGGTCGCCGCATGTGTTTCATTGCCGGCATTATGGCTGGTCGGGCAAGTGGGGCAAATTCGAAGGACATCGCGCTTGACATATTCGAGGGTGGGAAAAAGTCCAAAGACGATCCAAAGGACTACCATGCAATGTTTAATCACACGTACTTCGTGAAATGGCTGGAGCGCATAATACCTCTGAAGATACATATTTATTACTAGTTTTTTATGCGACCATGGACTGAAAAAAAAGACACTCTTCCTCTCAAATGCAGTATTTATATTTTAACCTAATCCTTATTCCCTCGATGCCTTCGACCACTGTTAACATTTCGCAGTATTATTTTGTATAATAATTATCGTTAGGAACCAAGCAATTCATCGCTAGACCAACTCCTCGGTTAAACGTTCACGTCCCGAACGAAAATCTCCAGCAGGCGGTGTACAATGGGCACCCGCGAAGGCACTGCCTTAATTGGCAATGTGTTACAAGTCCGGATGGTATTATTGTAAGTGTTTACGGGCCGGTCGAGGGACGTCGCCACGACAGCACAGATCTCAGTTACAGGAAAATACTTGATGTGTTCCGTGCGGACGGGGCAGGACTGGTCGACGGAAGTGTTGTGTACGGTGACCCCGCCTACGGATGCAATTAATTCCTTATTTCTCCGTTTGCTTTCTCTGGGACCGATAACAGACAACGCCGGTTCAACTCTCAAATGAGCAAGGTGCGGAAAGCCGTCGAATGGAGTTTTGGTCGGCTCAAGATCCTCTGGCTGTTCGTCTTTGACTCCAAGAAGATGTAGGTGTGCAGAACGCCTGTGGAAAAGCTGTTCTACGTCGCGGCGCTTTTCACCAACTGTCATTGTTGCATGCAACGCATGGGCAACCAAATTGGCATGTACTTTGATCTGGACCCGCCGAGCATTGATGAATTTGAATACCTTGGACTAGTTTAATACTATTTGTAAATATTGCCGATGCTCGATAGTAGTACCATGATTGTTAAAGAGATATTATTGAATTCTTGTATATTTGTTAACCAAATTAAGCGGATATATTTTCACATAATGTTGACTTAACGCTTCTGCATTGTGCTAACTAAAAGCTACCAAAAATTCCTGCATTTGTTTGTCACGGACAAGATCTCGTTCATGCTGTTTACGGTCACGCAAATCTTCCCGACGCGAGCGTTTAACTTCACGCATGTCTTCTTGTTCGAGCCGGTCTTTTAGAAATGACATCACCATCTTGAGACATGGGTCTTCGCCCGTGACGTTATCCACTGCGGTCGTAATGTGCTGCAAAAAGTCGACCACTCTTGTTCGCTGTAATGGCGTGCCCGATTCGCTTCCGTCGATGGCATCCTTCGTCTCCATTTCCAATTTGCGCATCATAACGCTAGATTCCTCGATGACGTTCTTCTTCTCCCCGAAGTCGTTGACTTGTGACAAAAAATCCTCAAAGAGTTGCTCGCATTCGCCAAATTCTTCATTCGTCCTGCTTCGGAGCATTGTGGCATAAATACGCTTCTTGTACGCCTTTGTCAGCTTGTCGAAGCGGGTCTTGCAATCTTGCCCGTCTTTGTCCCCCTTGTCCACCTTTAAAACGTCGGTTTGCCTTGAGGTCGCTTGGTATGTCCGTCCATGACTTCATGAGCGATCCAGACGAGGCTCTGCAGGGCTTGGCGTCGTTGAGGAGTGTGATGTCGTCGCTGCAGCCAAACGACTTCAATTTCGGATAGAAGTACCTCGATATTGTGAATAACGTAAACGGCCACTTTATGGATACTTTTAATGAGGCGTTGCTGGAGAATTGGCATAACTTCCTGAAAACTGGTCATATTTTGATTTCGATTCTTGCAGCACCAAGATGAAACGCAGAACAATCCAGTATGACTCACTCCATCGGGTCTTGAGGGAATTGTTGTGTGCAAAACAACCAATTTTCAAGGAAATTACACTTGACTTGAGTTGACGGTTTATGGATACTCTTTTATACTTAAACTATGTATGCTCTCTTGCATACTTTTTGCTAGGGTAGGGTATTGAAATTCAACGGGTAAATAGGTATTTGAGGCAGGTTATTGATTCAAAGAGTCGGCCGCACATTCCACATTTTACCAAAAGACCCAAGATGACCGCAACGGCAAACCTAGCCACATCAAGTGAAGTACACAAAAGGTATGAATGTATTGCTTCATCTAGACAACAACACTGTCCACTATGTCGTCTTCGTCTGATCGTGGAGACTCGTAGTCTGAAGAGTCCGTCGATGTCGCTCCCGTCGCGCGCTTGGCCTTCTTGGGTCCCCGTTTGCCCTTTCGCTTTGCCGCGCGTTTCTTGCGCAAGGCCAGCTTGAGCTTGGTGGCCTCGGCACGTTCGGCCTTCGACTTGTCGATGTCGTGCAACAGCGCCAAGGTAAGAATTCTCCCACCCACGTCGATCGTCTTTCTGGTTGATCGGGTGTTTCCTTGAGGGGGCAGAGTCAGGATCGCCTTGCGCATGACAGCGCGGCGCTCGAAAGTC
>NW_009798310.1:203846-236773 GCF_000520075.1 Aphanomyces astaci | reverse complement strand
GATGGCTTGGTAGAGCTCGGCCGGTGTGTACCGACTCCGAGTGAGTGGTGCCATGTTGGCGCGAAAACGCAGACTGAGTGTTGACAAGCTGTATTATTTTGTGGAGGTTTTGCCGCTCAAAATCCTGGCGATTCTATTGGCTTATCCGACGTATCCATAAACCGTCCAAGTATCCATAAAGTGGCCGTTTACGTTAGCTCAGTTTTTTGCTCAAGACACGAATGACTGATATTGGGGCCTATTGACTAATCAAATCACTGGAAATACATGGCGAAACTGAAACTCTTGCTCAGTAGAGCTCTTTCGAAAGAAGTCGAGTTTACAGTAGTCGACAGCCGCGAGGGTGCCTGCCAAAAAAGAATCAATACAAGGAGGTTTACTGAGTTTTCCACAATAAAGCTGGATGTTAAGAAGCGACCAATAAAAATCGAGGAAATTTATTACATCTCTGATTCTTTTCCATTCGAGTCGTTACTACTTGTCACGCTGCCGCCATCGCTGCTGCCTTCTACGCTTTCATTGTCACTCGCTTCGACTTCTTGTAGCCCCTTTATGTACTCGGCCAGCTTGTAGAGTTGTCTGTCGGCCTTGTGAATACAGCCCTTGATGCTGCTGGGTGTCAAGTCCTCAAAAGCTTCCATCAGACGCACATGCACGTCTTTGAATTTCGTGTCCTGTGTGTACTGATCTCCAACCTAGCATATATCAATAATCATATCAATAACGCTGTGTATTGTATTTTGGTACTATACTTGGCATTTTACGATAGCCCAGACAATCTCAATTGGTTGCAGGTCACTATGGGGTGGCGCCCACGGAAGCGATTGTACCTGGGGACAACGACAAGAGCGGGTCAATCTTGCGGGCCAATAGATTGGCCTTGACGAGGACGGCATGTCGTTCGAGGGGGTGCCCATCTTGTTGCATGGCGCAAATCCAAGCCACTAAATCGGCTTCAAAACTCGTCGGCAACGTTGGGTGAGGCCCACGGCGCTTGGTTGTAGTGGTAGTTCCGGCCTTTGTCGCTCGCGCGGCCTTCATGAGCGTGTTGTAGGGTATCTTCCAGGAAACTGAGACTGATTTTCCGTTTCGTCCTAAGGCACGTGCCATAGCTACAACCTCAATGTCAATTTTATTGACATGCACACTTAGCTTTTTCCAAAGTGCAGCTTTAGTTTCATTTGTAAACGAAATGCCGTACTTCGTGCAAGCATTTTGTAGGAAACTCTTTTTTTGTCCATACTTAGGCGTTTCGATAGGAAGACCTTTATGGTATTTGGCATTGTCCATTACTACAACAGCATTTTTTAATCCAAGATCTTCTATTTCGACGAGAAGTTTGGAAAACCAACTCACAAAATATGTATGATCAAACATTCCGTGATAATCCTTTGTTTCAGGTTTACCAGTTCGTTTTCCTCCTAGAAATATATCCAAGCATAAGAGTTTGCTATCCATACAACCACTATCTAGAATGGCAGCAATAGAACAAAATCTTTCACCTTTGTGTTTTTCTTTCACTTCCAGATCAAGTTCATCACTTGGATCATATAATGAATCATCATGCCGACTATAATAGTGGTGAATATAACTCTCATCCAAATATATAATAAGCCGTCGGTTGACATCGCCCGAAAAAATATCACACATATCAGAAACATATACATCACGATGCTGTAAATTAGCATCGGATATACGGAGGCCTAGACCTCTTTTTTTCTTTTCCCTTTTGTAACCCAGTTTTGACAACGCCCTTTGGGTCGTCCGGTACGCGTCTAGAGTGAAGGACTCCGACTCTGGATCAAAATCCAAGCGTTGTTGGGACCGCAGAAAGTGAGCAACGCCTTTGGCGACGGTTAGTTGACGGGATTGACGACGTTGGCGTACAAATTCTTGGATGATCTGTGCCAGTGTTGTCGTCAGAGGAAGCCTTGTGCGGAGGAACATGTCGGGCGACGCTTGGGGCTTGGTCGTTGTGGTGCCCTTGTCGACAAACTCTTCCAAACCTGTTGGACCAACTGTTCCTTGCGCCGTAGATAGCGGGCGGCTGTGCGGCTCGCTGCAGCGGTACCTTCTTTGCGAAGCTGTGCGTTTACCATTAACATGTCGAGTATCTCGTTCTTTGACACGTATTGGGAGCGCGAACGCTTCACGAACTCGATGGCTCGTTCGATGTCGCTTGGTTGGTGGGGATCAGTAGGAATCGTTGGTATGTGAGGCTGGTGTCGAGTATCAGAGCCAGTGTGAGTTTGCATGTGTAATGATTGAAGTGTTATTGTATTTTTGGCTGTCTCTCAATAGTTAGTATTATATGTAAGAGTTTATTTGATAATAGAGTGAGATTCGAAACGTTTTCAACTTTTGCGGTATCATATCTGAGCGTGTATGCCGTTTCAAGACCTGTTTGTTTTATAGATTTTTAGCGTCTTCCCAGCGCTACAATTTCATATTCAACTTTTCTTTATTGCGTTTTTGTAGCTAAAGTTTTTGCCAAAGGCACCCTCGCGGCTGTCGACTACTGTTAAGTTCATTTCAGGTTCACAAAAAAATTATTCAAACTAGAATTCCAGAAATACAAGCTTTTCAAAGCCAATCAATTCGAGTTTGACAATTCGTATTCAAGGTCAAAAGAGGCTCAAGTCCATAATTCAAACTCCCACCATGGAGTTGAATAGCAACTTGCAGCACCCAACAGAGGACGATACCTTGGACACCCTTTACGAGGAGCCTGGAGCTTACACCAGTTCGACGCGGCGGAAATATCCGGATGTTTAGTTTCAGACTGCCGAATTTCCAAATTACTGCCAAACCTATTCAGGAAGCACCATGCTGATCAAAAGATGTACATTATTCGAAATCACTGGACTTCTTACGACTTTTGAGCATCTCCAAGAATACTTATTTCCAATTGGCTGCCGACTAAATATAATGACACGTCGGAGTCAAAGGACACAACTGCAGGCACGAAGGCCTCTCAAAAGTACAAACATAGCAAAGTACTACATAGTAGAATCTATTCATCAGTCGTAATTGAGGTCACCGTAACGATCGGTCGCCTCCAAACCAATCGTTCTTGACGAGTGGAGTTTTACCATTCACAGTCAGTTCAAAGTCATTGAAATACTTGGACAGCGTTTGACAGGCTAAATCCTTCAAAATTTACTTGAAATTGCCACCTAACATATCTGAAGGTGATACCCTACACGATGCATCGCTAATGTGTCCTAAGATTTCGAGTAATTGCAAAAGTGCAGACCGGGGTTGCGGAGTTTCGGGGTAGGAAGAAACTAGTGGTAAGTTACTTCATTACTCGATAAATGACAAGATGCTGCTACATTTTGGAAATCTGGCGGTCTTTTGGAAATGATTGGATATATAATTTGTTCAGCGGCTATTGTGATGGCCATCCGTCACTGAACAAGAATATCACTGATTTCGTTTGATTCCTAGTTTATCCTGACTCTCACGATACATCATGCAAACTGATTTTACAGCCTAATATGAGGCCAATGGAAAAATACTGTACTGTATTTGAAACGCATGTGAGATTCCCTTCGCTGCGACATGTTTGACCTTCAAACTTTGTACTATAACTCAGAGCTCTAATTAAAACCTTGGCTCCATTCGTTTTGCTTTACCACATGGACAGAATTCCTCTATGGTAGAATTCCTCTACGGTAGTTGACTTTTTGTCGGCAGATTTCACGACAACACCCAAGTTAGCGAAGCGTGTAATCTTTGGGGTATCTTCAGAGCCTCTTGAGACTCCCGAGCCACTTTAGATCATTGCACATTTTGCAGGACTTGCATTTAATTGCACAGGAATATGGAGGCGACAATGACCAACATTCATCAACATCCCACTCACGGTGAACATTGTGCGAACGTTCGATTGGGCCGTTGGAGTCAGTCCGTCGAGTCTGTCGGCATTTTTGACCTTGGCGTGTCCATCCCATGTCCTGGAAAACCGCCACCGCCGCCGCCACTGCGTCAACGTCTCGCAAGTCGGCGGCCGCTTCGTCCTCTGGTGCTGTGTCCTCAGTCATCACGGCGCGGTCCCAACAGGACCGGTTCCACCTTGCCACCATCGACCACCACGACCACAACATCCACCTGCGGCAGGTGGGTCTATCGATCGGGAACCGGGAGTTGCTTGTGGACGCCGAGCTCAAACTCGAGTCTGGCGTGCACTACGGCCTCGTGGGGCGCAACGGCACGGGCAAATCCACCTTGTTGCAGGCGCTGGGCGACGGGTTGTTTGAAGGCATTTCGTCCCACGTGCACGTGATGTACGTGCACCAGCTGTTTCACGTGGACATGGACAGTCCCGAGCGACTGTCGGTGGTGGACGTGCTTCTGTGTGGCGACAAACAGCGCCTCAGTCGGCAACACATGATGGACCTGCTCGAGGCGGGCTTGGAGTCTCAAACGGTGCACCAGACGCTCAAGCAGCTGGACTACGAAGCCATCGACGCGGCGAGGGCCAAGATGGAGCGCGTGGCCATCAAGCGAAGCGGCCTGCGGGGGCTCACGGCGCGCAACAAGCTACTGGCCCTGGAGCACCAACTGGTCGAGGCCAAAGCCTTGTGGGACGACGCGGTGCAGCAACGGACGTCTTCTGGTGTCGACTCGGACGAGGATATTGTGGCCGCCAACAACTGGCTCGAGTCGCTATATGCCCAAGATGACTTGTCCAGCGAGGCGCGGGCGCGGGAAATTCTTGTGGACATTGGTAAATATGGGCTATGACGACGACGTGTAGTTGTTTTGTGATTCGTGGCCATTGGGAAATTGATGGTGGTCATTGGGAAATTGGTGATGGGATAGGTCTGCCAGTGGACCAGCACGACCGGCCGTTCCATGAGCTGTCTGGGGGCTGGAAAATGCGTGTATTTCTGGCCCAAATTGAGTTTCTACAGCCGGACTTGCTCTTGCTGGACGAGCCAACCAACCATTTGGACCTACCGCGCATCCAGTGGGTAATGCATTTCATCCAGACGCGACTCCAAGACTTGACCATTGTCACGGTAAACACGAGATGAATATATATATATATATAAAATAGAAATATGACACGGTGGAGTAAGTTTTGATGCTAAGTTAACAGGTAAGCCACGACCGGGCGTTCTTGAATGCTGTGGCAGACATGATGATTGTCATGAAGACCAACAAAACACTCGGGTACGAGGAGGACCATCACCTAGGACATGGCTGTAATTAATTCTTTTTCATCCTAACTATATAAA
Organism: Aphanomyces astaci; assembly: GCF_000520075.1. Lineage (NCBI taxonomy): Eukaryota > Oomycota > Saprolegniomycetes > Saprolegniales > Verrucalvaceae > Aphanomyces > Aphanomyces astaci. Next base: position 231,527 of record NW_009798310.1, on the reverse strand, counting down.
TATATACAACTTCTGACAAGGATATATCTCATTCGAATGGATATGTATATATGTAGGTACTTTGCTGGAAACTACGATACGTTTGAGCAAACCGTACAAGACAAAGAAGTGTTCAACGCCCGACTGGAAGCCAAATTGACTGCCAAGACGGAAAAAATGGAGAAACAAGTCGCTCAAATGTCCGTCCAGGTAACACACACACGATGTTATAACATTGTCTAACAAATACAACACAACGGTTTTCAACAGGGCCGCAAAGCCGGCGACGACAAAAAGATGGCGGCGGCAGCGTCCAAGAAGAAGAAGATTGAAAACGTCGGCAACCAAAAGAATGCTAAAGGACACCGGTAAGTATATCCATCTTCATTTGTCCTTCGAAATATTATAACAGTTATTTCTTTATTTATATTCTTTACCCAAAATTTGGCTGACTTTTGTGCGGATTCGCCCAATCTATCGATATATCGATTCTTTGTATTGTGCTATCGAGTGAAATTTCGTGTTTTGGCGTGGTTTCTCGTTCGAATTTAAATCGATTTGATTGGCTACTTCAGGTGAGCTCAACATTTTTAACCAATCAAAACCTTCTCAAGGAAATTCAACCAATCCGATCGATTGTGGATCGGTTTGGTTCGCGTGATTCGATTGCACCCCCTCCCCAAATTTGTATCAAATCGACAATACTGTGAATCCAAAAAGGTGTCCGATTGGTATCACACTAATTCGACTCACACATTAATTCAACGTGGATGATGTTCGAGGACAAAGAGCACATACAACTTCGAAACCATCAAAACAATGAAAAACATTTTTTTAAATTGAAGTTGACAATATTTTTATTACCTACAATGATAATAGGATATTTCGTTTTTTTAAAGTTTCCTGCAATCTGATTGGCTCAATCCGTCTGCCGAGTCATCTTCTGTAATACATTTATTTGATTGTAATATATACAATATATTAATACATGTATTTGATAGTGTTGTTGATTCATTCTCCTCCATGTCGCTCCAGTTTATAAAAACCAACTCCGCTGGCTTCAAAGTTGATTTCTCGTGTAGACTCCGAGTTAACAAAGACCGGGTCGGCCACTTCTTTACAAATCGAGACCGGTCCCAAGACCAGTTCATCGACTTGCATGTCGTGGAGCCGTGGAGCTTTCCCCCCACGCCCGACGTCCCCACGCACTCTGTGCTCAGCGTCGAGAAACTCAACTTTAGCTACTCGCCAGCAGCCAAGCCATTGCTAAGCAACGTGTCGTTCAATATCCACAAGGGCCAGCGCGTGGTGTTACTCGGGTGCAACGGCACGGGCAAGTCGACGCTGATCAAGCTGCTGTGCCGGACCATCCCAGCAAACCCGACGCCCGACTGCATCAAATCGCCGCCGCTGGTGCAAATTCGAGCGCTGACGCAGGATATCGTCGAGACTTTGCACTACGAGCCCAAGACACCGCTGCAGATGCTGGGTGCCGACACGGAAGAAGCCGGCCGAAAGCACCTGGCGCGGTTCGGCTTGCGTGGGGCGGTGGTGAGTGCCGCGCCATGCAGTACGTTGTCTGGGGGGCAGGCCATGCGCGTGGCCCTGGGATTGCTGACGTACCCCACGTGTCCGCAGCTGATGATCCTGGACGAACCGACCAACCACCTCGACATGAGCAGCATCGACGCCCTGCTGGACGCACTTCGAAGTTTCAACGGCGCCGTGCTTTTGATCTCCCATGACGAGCACTTTCTGCATGCATTTCACCCGGACGCTGTTCTGTGGCTCACCAAGCGCGGCGAAGTCAAGCCGCTGAATGATGTCGACGATTTTCTCAACAAGTACCGCGACTGGTGAATGGGACTAGTTACCAGTCTACGAGTCGACAAGGGTCGGTCGGTCAGGATGTTGCTGTGTAAAGTCGTGATATTGACGGATTTTTTGCATTATAATTAGAGTTACCTTGTCCTTCTAGTCTGATATTGGGTTGCTAAGAACTGTAGTTATCGAAGTATCTCTTGCACTGATAATACTCTACATCAGTAGTAACGTTGTTATTCATAACTCTTGCATCTCCACCACGGGTTTGGGAAGTCTAGTGCTTGTTTTCGGGCTAACGTTAATCGTATTGTGCTTTTCAGTCCAATTTGTTTGGGGGATGGATGAAATCGCCGACTAATCGAGCAAAGGAGTATGATTGGCTACAAAGAACAAAAGTTGCAATTTGATTGGCTAAAAAGGTTGATTGTAGAATTGAAGGCTACAAAGATACCTCTTGAACTTAGTTTTATATGAAATTTCGAAGGTCCGGCGATTGTTTGGCGGTTGATTCAACCAACCACCAGAGGAAATTTTGAGTAGACCACACAATATCAGTGTAAACACAACTGCCTCGAAACAGTTTGCCCAAATGAGGAGGTGTACGTTATATTAGGGACAGTCAATAGTGAATTAATAGTAAGTAGTACATACTGTACGGGTCTGGAAATTTATTTGTACCGAATCGATAAGAATATTGTCAAATTTGGAGTAGCGTGCTCAATCGAATGAGCAGCTCCAAATCGACAGACAATCCATCGACCAATCAAAACCCAGATCACTAATCAAGTGGCCAATCAAATTATTCACTCTTCGACCAATTCAACATCGAATTAGTGAAACTACTGTAGTGTGAGACTGGATTTCGAGCTTTACATTCAAAAGTCAGTACAAAGAATCGATTGATAGATTTGGCGAATCAGCACAAAAGTCCAAAATTGAGCTAAAAGAATGGCCAGGTCTGGATGCCACAAAAAGTAGCATACAATTGGAAATCTACTAATTTTTCTTCCAAAATTCCACTGGCATCCAGTCAACTTTGTATATAATACTTTCTTTTCTCCTTTTTTTATTCATGGGATATGAGATGTCGGGAAATTTCAGCCGACTTGGCAAAGCGGTTTATGGCATAATGGTATGGGGTGGGTAGCAACCATCCACACTTGGCCTTAGCATGATTGTTTTATAGTATCCACCTGTATCAGAAATAACCACTGTTGCTAAGCATGATTGTTTTACAGTATCCACCTGTATCAGAAATAACCACTGTTGCTTGTCATTCACTAACTGTAAACTACTGTGTGCAGCATTCGGGACTAGTGTTGTAGCTGGCTACAGCTATAGTATTGGTTCTAGTTGATGATGTTGTGAACACGTGAAGAAGGGAGGTGGGGCAACTCATAAAAATTCATGGAAATAGGTCTGTACTATAGCAATAATACTACTGTAATACACTGCCAACAACGAGCGCTTCATGCGATCTCGTACGTCGGGGGGAAATCTATCATAGTATTCCAAAGTCTAGACGACTTAACGTTTTCTCTACACTTGTTCCTTCACGGGACTTCTAGATTGCCCACTCTATACCTCCACGAAATCGGGCGTTCCTACTGGAGGCCGGACGACGTCGTTCGACCAGGAGTCAGCTCCTGACGTAGCAGCCGCCTAAACTTGGCCATCGCAGCTTTAAAGTACGCTTGCTGCTCGTGGTACCGCGTCTGGCCGTTGGCCGCTCGCGTCGATCGCTCCGCCGGCGTCAGCGCCAGCACGCGGTCCACAGTGTCACAGATGAGCTCGTGCTCGACGTTGAACTCTGTCCCAGACCCCATGATCGTCTTGTCCCAATTCCACCGCGCCCCCACGCCCGTGATGAGCACCCCCGAAGCCTCGTCAATAAACTCGTTCATGGGCGCGCCGTCCGTCGTGAGCACCAGCGCCCCCGCCGCCCGCGCCTGATTGATATAGTGGCCAAACCTACCCCACGTTGTTTGGTATTAGGCTGTACATATAGTACATAGTACTATTCATCATGGTAGATGTAGTAGTAATTGCGATACTCCTACTACTGCTAGTAATACTAGTACTAATAATTAGTCATACTGTCGATAGTGTACTATCCTACTAGAAGTACTATCACTAATAGCACAACTAATACTATCACTAATAGCACTACTAATGGCCATACTATTGATAGGAGTAATACTAGTACTGGTAGTAGCGCGGTGTGCTAGTATATAGATAGCATACTAGTGGTATTGTTGTGTTTATCGAATGAATCGCACAACCCAACGTACAGAATGCATCGGCAAAACGATTTAGCCAATCAGATTGCAGGAGCCCATCATCAACGTCAAATTAGTGTAAATAACACTTCAATGAATGTGATACCAATCACCACAGGACACGTTTGACATACAAATATTCAGTACAAACAATCGATCGATACATTTGGCGAATCAGCACAAAAGTCAGCCAAATTTATTGTCGGTAAAATGACAATAGAACTAATCGAGAACCGTACCCTTCCGAGATGCTAGGGCAGACGATGGCGGACGTTTCAAGCATCATCTTGCCGTACATGGGGGGAGTGACAAACACTCCGTTGTGGTACTGGACATTTAGCATGGGACGCCCGTCGCGAAGGTGCCGCCAATACGTGTCGTTGGACCCGCCGTCGCTCGAGTAGATGGAAATCGGCGGAAAGTCCGGCCGAGAGCTCCAGCAATCTAATAGTTCGATCGTGTTCTTGAGCGTGCTGTGGCCGTTGGCGTGGAAAAAGGTCAGGTTCTCCCAGTTGCGCGGGGCGGCGGTGTATGTGACAGGGTCGGCTTTTGCGGCTTCCTTTGCGAGCACCGTGGGGTCGCTCGTCGTGTGCGACGTGTAGTACACGGACGTGTTGCGGCGGTTGTTGTCGTCGCGGTCATACCTTTCCAGCGAAAATATCTCTCTCACATCCACCAGGAGAGGGAAATACTGTATGTAGATAATAGCTTATATATTGTCACGTCGAGTATTCGACATTGGAGTGTCAAGCGTGTTTGTTCCAAGGCTGGAGAGTGGGGTGCTAAATCCAATAACCATATCGGCAGACAATCGATCGACCAATCAAAACTCAGGATGCTCATCCAGTGGCCATTCAAATACTCTATCTGGCCAATTCAACATTGAATTAGTGTGTGACGGACTGAGAATTAGTGTGACATTCGACGATGTTTAGATATAAACGTCCATACAAAGAATCGATCGATCGATTTGGCAAAGAATCCGCACAAAAGTCCTAATTTTGGCGTAAACGAGGACAATACTTGTCGTGGAGTTGATTAGACAAGTAAGTTGGCCATAGCAGTCTCTTATAAGTGGTTGAATCAAGGCTTATGGGACTTTTACCAAGTCCCGCATGGATTTCTACATATTGTGTATATAATATATATCTTGAATTACACGCAAATACACACTCTGTTAATGAAAAAAAAGAACGATCGATCTTTTGCAAATATATATATATATATATTGTAGCCATACAGTAAAAATAGAGAGATCCACAATATATCTTGTATATATACATACCATTGTGTGATACGCTGGTACGCGTCTTTGGTTTTGGCCAAAACGTAGTCGACGCGATGGTAGTGGGAGGCTTTCAGATCGTACATTTCGACGTTAGGCATGAGGATGAGCTTCTTGGTCGATGGAAAGTCATGGCGATCGGGAAGGCCGTCCCAGTAGTGGTTCATGAGGATCACGGCAGTGTGCGGACACAGGTCGTGGTACGAGTACGTCTTGCCTACACAGGATGCAAGTTGAGGGGGGGATGGCGACGAGAAAGGACAACAGTACCGTCGATGTGGAAGTCGATTTCGTAGACCCACATGGGCATCGCACGGGTCTCTAGGAACTTGACGTACGCCATGGCGTCTTCGCAGTACCCATAGGATCGGATGCCGATTGGAAGGAAGACCTCGGCTTCGGGACACCGCATGACTTCAGCGAGGATGTCCTTCGTGTCGGATTCACGCCACAACGGAGGTTGCATGTACCGGCTGGAGACGATCGCATCTCCTCGGGTAAGACATTCTGTCATGAGCTCATTCATGTGCAGCAGGTCGTCCTCCTGCGGCGCCACCAAAGGCCGGATGGCATGTCGGAGCTTCGAGCGCGATAACAACGAGGTCGCTCTGTACGTCAGGAACACGTCGACAGACTGAAACAAGACCAGCGCACCGATGCAGCCCATGAGGATCCATCGGAAGCTGAGCGGCTTCAACCCCGTCGCTGTCATACGCTTCGGGCTGGAAGCTACAGTAATGGACAAAAGCAATTGGGCGACATCAAAATGTACTCCCAGTATTTAGTATGGACTGGTACCCATGAATTAAAATTGAATGATGTATTTAAATGTGAGGCAAGCATAATTAAAGTAAGCTAATATATTAAATAGTACTCAAGAATTAATTGTACGTTTTACTTCAAAGTATACCCCTTTACTAGTAACTTACCGGGTAATTTACAATTTGATTTTACTTTACAGAGGACTATACGTATATATACTGAAAATATCTTGCTGTAAAAGTACTAGTAATAGTACTGTAATTGTTTTATACTCCGAGTACAAGTTTAACGGTGATGTTACAGCGACTTCCAGTTAACTGTAAACAATTCGTTGTGTTGACTGTTATTCTTGATATCACTTAAGTACTTACAGTGATGCAAGGCATTGTCGTCGGCTCTCCTGGCCGGAAGCACATTGCTACATGGAAATATGATCCTAACTGATTTATTCATCCGGATAACTACACAAAATTGTGTAACTTCGACGAGACCATCGAGGACCTGTAACGAATGTTTTCATCTTCCACCCAATCTCCCTCGATCAAAATACATGCATCTATGCAGTTTTTTATGCAGAATACGCCTGAATGGTTAATTCTTCGTGAAACTTGATAGCCTTCCAGATTGCATTGTAAAACAAATCATTTGTAGTCGAAATGGACGTGCTAAATTTAATATCCTTTCAAACTCTATAGAAATTTGTCTCAGAGTTTTGGATATTTTATGCGCGATAGATCCTCCAATCGTAAATATCGTCCGGATAGTGAATCGATTCCAGGTGTGCATTGCACGCCATCAATTTCATTTGCACATTGCAATGCCCCGTGACACCAGCATTACAGAACTTGAATACGATGGAATACTGTCGTACGTTAGGAGTGAGCGGCCACGAGCGCTGACAAAAGAGGAGCGCCTGGACATCCTGCGCCTGCATGCACACTTCAGGCACTTGAAGTTAGATTCAGTGAATGAACACATTGCAATGCTGCTTGGGCGGAGTGAAAAAACCGTACGACAGGTATGGCAACAGTATAGAGATTCAAAGTCAATTGTAGTCAAACAAGTACCAGCTAACCATACCATTCATGCATCACGAGTTCCAAAGGCAAAAGCAGTGCTGCGTCTAATTGTAGAATTTGTTCGTGAGCGACGTCGAACTCGAACCCGAGTTGTTGCAAAAGATGTTATTAGCACAACATGGTCATGTTGTTTTTGACGAAACCGACTGTCAGCGTATTGGCGTCGAAGCTACGGCAGTTGATTACAGAACGGTCATATAGGCGAAGCTGTAAGCGTACAATAATGAGAATGTCGTACCTGAAGTCGTTGCGCTTGCTCGCTCCCGTGGATATGAGGTTGTCTACACGCCACCCTACCATTCAGATCTGCAACCAATCGAGTACATTTGGGCTTACGTGAAGGGGATCGTCGGCCGTCAATATACCACAGAGACGACGATGGAGGATGTCCGGCGGCGGTTGGACATTGCGTTGGGGGGTCGTACCAAGTGACGTGATCTATCGATGCATCAGTCACACGAAGAAGAAAGTGTCTGAACTCAGTGCATACCTTGTCGAGCTGGAAGCTGCCGACGAAGCTGTGAATGAACCCGCGCTGCCTGGAGAGGACGAGTCAAGTGACGATGAAGAAAGCGACGACGACCAGAGCATTCTTACGGATATTGTTGTCTAATAACCTGCTTCCGAATAATACTTGTATGAATTGATTTTGAATGCACTGGTAAAGGTTTTTTGTCTCTCAACTCCCCCTGAAAATTGATACGGTCCTCGATGGTCTCGTGTTAACTGTAAGCTTACCCGTAGACTTGCCATAAAGCACTTTCGTACGGATAATGAATCTATTATTAGGTACAGGGTAAAGGGCAATTCCCCAACCTCCGACATATGTTTCTGAGTTTCGTATTTGGAGTTAGTATGATCATATTAATATTAATAGTCCGATGAATCCAATAATATCCAATCAGCGTCGACCACACCCTGTTCATTTATGTACGATCGTACTTCTAGGAAATGAACTTCAAGTAAATCAGGACTACTGTACGTCCTACCGACACCGCCGCCTTGACTAAGGCTGCGAGACTAAGGCTGCGAGACTAAGGCTGCAACCAGCATGAACGTTCCTGGGTTCCGATGGATCCTCATTGGATGCATAGGGGTGCTTGTGCTGTTCCAGTCCGTCGACGTGTTCATGGCGTACAGAGCTGCGTTGTCGTCTTCGCCGCCGAGACACGCGTTTCAACCACTTCTGGACGATGTACAAGACAACGACCTACTGCACATGAACAAGCTCATGACAGACTGTCTCGCGCAATCAGAAACGATCCTCTCTGGGCGGTACATGCAATCTCCCCTTTTGCGCGAATCCATCTCGGACGACATCCTCGCTGAAGTCATGCGGTGTCCCGAAGCCGAGGTCTTCCTTCCAATCGGCATCCGATCCTATGGGTACTGCGAAGACGCCATGGCGTACGTCAAGTTCCTAGAGACCCGTGCGATGCCCATGTGGGTCTACGAAATCGACTTCCACATCGACGGTACTGTTGTCCTTTCTCGTCGCCATCCCCCCCTCAACTTGCATCCTGTGTAGGCAAGACGTACTCGTACCACGACCTGTGTCCGCACACTGCCGTGATCCTCATGAACCACTACTGGGACGGCCTTCCCGATCGCCATGACTTTCCATCGACCAAGAAGCTCATCCTCATGCCTAACGTCGAAATGTACGAGCTCCAAGCCTCCCACTACCACCGCGTCGACTACGTTTTGGCCAAAACCAAAGACGCGTACCAGCGTATCACACAATGGTATGTACGCTGCATGACGCTCTTCTATTTCGTATATATATCGTTATTCCGTGCTTATTTGTTTGTATTTCCATGATTTGAGTATGATATTTCTTAATGTTATGACGAATATACGTTATGGATAATATATATTATTCAACTAAAATATAAATGCATTATTGATAATATGAATGCTCCCTATCCGTGGTGCTACCATATTGACATGTGTGTCTCCATGTTTGCATACGGAAGTAGTCTCAAACGTTCAATATATCATTAAATTATATATACAATGTATATTGGATATATATATATGTATATTCATTATATATGTTGTAGACATGATTAAAATATTTATTTTATATGTAGTTCTTGTATTTGTAGGGGATATATATATAAATTGTACATCTCACCTATGTTATGTTTTGTATATTCAACAACTTTATGTACGTTCTGCCTACAATAACTTCCCTAGTACATATTGTCGATTAGATACAAATTTGGGGAAGGGGTGCAATCGAATCGTGCCGACCAAACCGATCCACAATCGATCTGATTGGTTGAATTTCATTGAGAAGGTTTTGATTGGTTAATAATTTTGAGCTCATCTGAAGTAGCCAATCAAATCGATTTAAATTCCAATGAGAAACCACGCCACAACACAATGAAAATTCACTCGAAAGCACAATACTTACTTGGTCATTGCTGTGATACCCCATCTTGACATGGATATTATAGGTATGACCGCGACGACAACAACCGCCGCAACACGTCCGTGTACTACACGTCGCACACGACAAGCGACCCCACGGTGCTCGCAAAGGAAGCCGCAAAAGCCGACCCTGTCACATATTCTGCTGCCCCGCGCAACTGGGAGAACCTGACCTTCTTCCACGCCAACGGCCACAGCACGCTCAAGAACACGATCGAACTATTAGATTGCTGGAGCTCTCGGCCAGACTTTCCGCCGATTTCCATCTACTCGAGCGACGGCGGGTCCAACGACACGTATTGGCGGCACCTTCGCGACGGGCGTCCCATGCTAAATGTCCAGTACCACAGCGGAGTGTTTGTCACTCCCCCCATGTACGGCAAGATGATGCTTGAAACGTCCGCCATCGTCTGCCCTAGCATCTCGGAAGGGTACGGTTCTCGATTAGTACTTCTACTACTAGTACTACTTCTACTAGCATCCCGCGTCCTACTTCTACTAGTAGTACTAGTATTACTACAGTCGATAGGATGACTAGTAGTACGATTCCTACTCTACCATGATGAATAGTACGACTACGATGTACTATATGTACAGCCTAATACCAAACAACGTGGGGTAGGTTTGGCCACTATATCAACCAGGCGCGGGCGGCGGGGGCGCTGGTGCTCACGACGGATGGCGCGCCCATGAACGAATTTATTGACGAGGCTTCGGGGGCGCTCATCACGGGCGTGTGGGCGCGGTGGACTGGCGATAAGGTGCTGATGGGGCCTGGGACAGAGTTCAACGTCGAGCACGAGCTCATCTGTGACACTGTGGACCGCGTGCTGGCGCTGACGCCGGCGGAGCGATCGACGCGAGCGGCCAACGGCCAGACGCGGTACCACGAGCAGCAAGCGTACTTTAAAGCTGCGATGGCCAAGTTTAGGCGGCTGCTACGTCGGGAGCTGACTCCTGGTCGAAACGCCACGGCCTAGCGTTATTTATCTTGAGATTAGTGTCGACTTTGGAAGGAACGAGAGGGTATTATATGTATATTGAAGCTCAAAAGACCAATCAATATGCATATGTTACGCTGTGGCTGGGGGGAGGACGGTGGGCTGTATTACTTTTATTGTCGTTTTACCCAAATATATTGGCTGACTTTGGTCATGAATCGACAAATCTATCGATCGATTGCTTGTACTGAATATTTGTATGTAAAACAGTTGTGGCGATTGGTATCACTCTAATTAAAGTCATACACTAATTTAACGTTGACGATGGTTGTTTCCTGCCATCTGATTGGCTAAATCCTTCTGCCGATTCTTGTGTAATACACTTGGCTGTGTCGTCTTCTCCATGTTGCTATATGTAGAAATCAACTTCAGTTACACAGGAATACTGTATCCCGAAGTAGTCCTACAGGACTGTATCGCAGTTCCAGAAACACCCCGGAACACTGTATCGCAGTTACCGGAGAACAACTCTAGTACTACTAAGGACGTTGCGGGCGAAACTACTAATTGATCGAATCGTCCATAGCGAGTAGTAACGGTAGCAGGATTGATCAAAAGTGCCATGACTATTGTACGGTTATTCTGTTATTGGGTTTGTACACTGTAACGACAGATAGTGCTGAATTGCACTGTATCACAGCTATTACATAGCTGTGTGACTGCAAAAAAGTGCACTGTGACGTTGTCGCATGTGTTTATTATGATTTCCACAAGAATCAGTCCATGTATGTCATGCGTGTACAGAACATTATGGTAAGTAACTTAGTTCCAAATCTGCCACTAAACGAGTAGTAGAATTCCACGCCCGCCTACATCCTCTACTCATATATATCCAATGAGCACGGCATGCTAGATGCGTTCCTTGTGTTGCTCCACCACACTGCGATCCTTCGACAAGTCGGTTCTCTTGGTCCTGTGGTTACTATAACACAATTGGTCAAGAGGTCTAATTGCACCATTTAAGCCCCTCTGAATCTTGCCCGACGTAGTTTACAGTACCGATTTCGGCCGATCGTGGAGGGTTGGAGTGAACGAGTTCTCGCGCCAAACAACTTGTCGCAGACAGACGCAACGATTGCGTGTCCTGTGGTTACTATACACACATGTCCAGCTTGAGCTCGGCGACGACCACCTTCTGTTGGCCTGTTAGCACCCGACACACATTCCCCAGGCGAACGGCGTCGTAGGCCCCGTTCTGCGGACTCACCCTCCGGTCGTCAATGGCCATCATGTCGGACATTCGACAAAGAACAGCGTTTTGCCATGTACGAGCAGTCGTTAGTTTGGACGAATGGTTATGTTAATTGGGTAATCCTTCTTGGGCTTTTTTTTGTGTAAACGGTTGCGGCTGTGAGTTCCGGGCGGTTCCAGTATCCAGATTTACCCCACGTGACCATCCTTGTATCGTTATCTGGTACCCTAACCCGGTAACGTGGACATGGTACGAGGCGTCGTTCGGGCGACCGCCGGCACGACCTCGAACCGACGGGCCTTCTCGAGGACGCCTCGCCGGACGACCAGAGCCTTGGGCGACCGCGTACCTCGTGACCACGAGCGTGGCTTCGGCCATTTCCAAGCAATCAGTTGAACTGCTCCGCGTGGAAGTAAGTGAACTTGGCCGCAAACAGCACCAGGATTTCCGGTTTGATATATTGGCTCGGCCCCGCACGCAGCGTTGCGCAGACACGACAAGACGAGTGACTCTGCCACGTCATGCACTGGTGGTGGTGTAAATAGAGCAAGATTCGATTGGGCGGGGTCCGGAAATTCGTACTGAATCTACAATATCAAACCTCATACAGTATATTTCTATCCAATCTCAACAAGTTCAACACATCTTGTTCGAGTCGTTCTGGGCAAACTCTCCTTAGAGTAAGTGGCCATTCGCGGCTGTGTCGTCGTATACGATATATATTACAGTACACATCACGCTTAAATATTACTAGTATACTTGAAGTAATAAATACAATAAAAATCAACAGAAAAAGGATTTCACTAAACAGTGCTTGGTGCGACTGCTCAAACCCCGCGCCACTGCTAAGCTGATATGTCCATGCCTCTCCCCGCATCGTTTTGCTGAAGTGCCGATGCATATTCCACACCACAACCACCAAAAGCGCTGGGATTTCGACCTGATATTGTCCTTTTACCCAAACTTTGGACTTTTGGGTTGACAAATCGTCAAATCGTATCGATCGATTCTTTGTACTGAATTCTATTGTCTGTGGTCATTGGTATCACACTAATTGAATTCACACACTAATTCGACGTTTAGGACGGTTTCCTGCAATCTGATTGGCTAAATCCTTCTGCCGCTGGCCTCCTGAGCGCTAACGTGTTGTCACCTGAACAATGATGACTTTGCAAGCAACCTTTGAAATGTGGTCGAAGTGTTGGTGAATATGGCTAGGTCCAGCACGCAGGTGTTGCGACGACGTTCGTCGACGAGGTTGAAGTTGATGTCAAGCTGTCATGTGACGGGGTTTCGGGATTTCAACCGAATGAATAAAACGCAAATCACATTATATATAAAAACAATGCAAAATGATCTTGTCCAATGAAATCAAGCCATTGTGAAAGTCCATTTGAAAGCAAACATGGCCAAGGCAGCGAACAAAGCAACGAGAATAGTGGCGGCGGCGTCTACCAAGAAGACACCTCTGAACAAAGCAGCAGCCACCCCATCGTCCTCTTTGTCGTCTTCTCGGGTCTTCTGGGGTCTCGCAGTAGTGTTTGGATTGCTCGCTGCGTGGCTGCGCTTCCAAACTCGGTCGACGCAACAGCATCAACACCATGTGGGGATGCCAACGTCGACTGCCCCCGCGCGCATTCGATGGAACGTCACATGCTCCAAACAGGTCCTCTTCAATCCTCAATCCTTCTCTCTCATCATCATTATGTCGATTGTTGCAGTACCAGCCGTTCGTGCAAGGGTGCCACAAGCGGGCCAAGTGTGGCCGAGCGCTGCGCGACAACTTCGTCTCGCCAGCCGTCGTGGACGCGTTGCGCGATATTGCCGACCACGGAATGCAAGGCCGGTCTACCCTCGGCGGCCCCACGATCATGGACATCAACACTGGCATGTACTCAGTTGACCATCCCATCCGACGATGGGAATTCACTTCCTCTTGTATAGGCTATGTAAAGGACGGCAACGGACTCATCAACTTGTATCGGCAAGACCCGCCAGTGCAGTTCACCACGGAGCAATACACTTTGTATCGAGAGTACGACCTCTCCTCGATACAAGAACATATTGTACTTATAATGTGGTGGTATTTAGTGTGATTGAAAGCATTCGCCTTGCGATCATGGACGAGTTCCGTCTGGCTACGCTATATTTCACAGCGCCGACATTTCTCACCCGACTCATTGGCAACGCATCGTGGGTGCCGCAGGAAATGCACGATGAATACTGGTATGTTACTATACAGTAAATATATATATATATAAATCCATATTTTCTTGTATTTCCAGTAATAAGACTATTTTTGTTTCTGCTTGGTTTCAAGATTTCTATGACCACATATTCAATACTATTTCGAATCATATTATTAAATATTTTTCTGACTGGTTTCGGGGTTTCTATGGACATACTAGTAACGACTGTGTAATAATACGAAGTATTTACAACGTATATTATAGTTTTTTCTCTGTTTTGTTTCGGGGATTTTGGGTTTCGGGGTTTCTATGGACATATAATATGTACTATTCGCCATATAAATATTTTTTTGTCTGTTTTTCGTACTAGGATTGGTTTCAGGGGTTGGAGTTTCAGGGTCTTTATTGACATACTAATATATTCCCGTTTACCATAAAAAAAAAAAAATTCTGTTGGTGTGTCTATGCACAAATATTAATATTTTCCGATGGGTAGGCACGCCCACGTAGACAAGAACAATACTCGTCATTACGACTATTCTGGGCTGTTGTACTTGGCGGACTATGGCGTCGAGTTCACGGGTGGCTTGTTTGCATTCTTGGATAAGGATAAAAATATTACCGTGGAACCTGCACAAGGTATTTCCGTGATTATAAAATTATGCTGATATTTATCCATTATTTGACAGAATAATAATTAATAGGACGCCTCATGATGTTTACCTCTGGCATGGAGAACTTGCACGAGGTACGCAATCAGTGTCCCATGGTAATTGTAATGATAATCCAACGAGGATCTTCCCAGCTATTGTATATTAGTAATAAATATGTTCCTGTGGTATACAAATATATGTGGAGAAAAATTGAACGATATCTTAGGTCCGTCAAGTGGAAACGGGCGCCCGGTATCTCATGAGCATGTGGTTCACATGCGACTCTCGCAAACGATTTCACAACTTTTTGGACGGCAAAACCCACGACCAGTACGACACTACGAGTTAGGACTGGCGATAAACGGACGAAATAGCTGGAAATTAATAAAAAATGTGTGTCTGGACACGGCACAAACAAGTCTAAAAATATTTTATTAAATTTTAATAATTTATTTTTAAAGAAAAAAAAGCTTTTTAAATTTATATAAATCTTTAATAAAATTAAAAATAAATCCCCCAGAAGTGGTGGAGATTGTATCCGGCAGAGTTCGATCAGTAACAGCAGATTTACCACTTACAGTTTTAATTATAACGGTAACGTTATTGTGTATTTTACTGTACCACCTAATTTTCGTCTAATCCTGTGTAAACGGATAATAATTCTATAGATAGAGCTATAATAATATAATGAGCAACACTGTCACTTATTGTCCTATAACTTCAAGGGTATTCTGGGAATCGTTTCAGGTTCCTTATGAAATTATCTATTTGGAAGTAAGTATACCTATAGTCCAGACAATAAATAACCTATTTTAGCCGAGGTACAATGGGCACATCAATCAATTATTTCCATATTGGTAGCATCAATCAATTATTTCCATATTGGTAGTAGTACCATAAAGTGGGGACTTGGGCATTTATCACCCGCAGTTAAGTGGAGTTCATCGTCACACCTGGTGAGACTTCTCGTTATACCTACCGTGGCAAGTTGAGAAATGGTTGCCATGTGACAGATCTTGGCGCGTAGAACAAGAGCCGTTGTGTGACGCAACACGGAAAGACTACACCATTTTGCGGGGATAATTTCGAAAAATATCTGGTGTATTTCGTGGAGTCCCATTTAAATTCGTGGAGCTTCATTATATTTCGCGACCTCGGCATTTACATTTATTTTTGTTAGTTTCGTGGGAACGTCGAATTCACTCGTTACCTTTCGCGGACTGCCAGTATATTTCATGATTAGCTCAGTTAGATTCGCAAGCATCCATAAATACACCCATTGCGTTAACAATTAACTTAAGCGAAATATATTGGTCTCGTCATGAAATATTTTGGATGTTTGCGACACAAAGTGGATGCCTAGTATCGTTACGATGATGATTGCTGTCGTCCAGAGTTTGTACTAAAAAGCTGTGGTAAAGCTACTTTGCTACTGTACACTTTGGACGACGGCAGCCATTTTGCAATTCTGCACGACTTTGCTTGACCAATCACAGTAGATTATTCATGGGTTTTCCACCAATAATATTGAAGAATCAAAAATACTGGAGTGTGCGCGGACCCCGATACACCTAGCTAAAAACACCGAGGTCGACTGTTTTTTCAATCTCGGCGTTTTGGGGTTATTCAACTTGGTAGACAGGTCTTCAGTTCAGCTACCCACAATATACACCCGATACTACTGTAATACGATCCAGACAAAACAAATGTGGGAGGGACGCGTTATCCAATATATTAATACCACAACTACGAAGTAATACAATCCAGACAAAACAATATGTGGGGACAACGCGTTTGCAGTTAAGTTAGAAAGAAATGTGGGTACATGGATGGTTAGGAATAGCAAGTTCGATAGTTATGCACAAGCGAAGGCATCACCCCCAATCCCCACCGAGGTGGAGAGTAAGCCTGTAATCCCCTCATGACAATGAAATAACTAGCCAAATATTGGGATCATCGCCAACGGCCTTTACCATGAAAGCCCCCTCATTGTGAAACTACTGTACCAGTAGTTAGATCTGTCGAGTTGAATGCAGTGTGCCGCATGTTAGTGAAGAGCTTGGCGTACGCTGGATAGTATGAAGGATGGTCGCGCCACGTTTTTAGCGACACGTGATGGCTTAAAATAGATTCTAAAAGGCAATGCCAACATGAAGTACTATAGTACGTTGGGATCACATTTAGGGTGTACTACTACGTACTGTACTAGTAGATAACAACGATTAAGGTGCCCCCAAGTCCTCGTCGTGCCATCGTTGGTTTACTGTTAGATTGCACTTCCCCCTCGTTTGGAGCCAGGGCCTTCCCGGATTCTGACAGGAACGTTCTGCAGTCGCAGATTTTTCCGAAAAATGCTGTATCCGATTCCTTGGAATTCTCGCAGGTTACCAAACCTACTCACCGTCAGTCGTCAACATATACTCTAATGTATCTAGTTACTTGGACTAATCATCTGTTGATTTCATTGCCGTTTTACTTGGCGCAAGGCACGTTAGCGCGGCAACCCAGTACTTAATCCTTTCATAGTTCACTCAGTCCTCGTGCAATATTATCGTTGTGGTGGTGCCGACTCTGGGCAAATTCTTCGGATTGGTTCAAATACGCGGAAAATCGTTGTTTGAGTTGAACGCGCGCCATGTGGTTGCTGGATTGTGCGACCAACCTATAAATAAAGATTCAAAATGAATTTGATGTTTGTATACTGATCGTTGTGATAAACCCACTCGATTCAAAAGTGAACCTTCAAGTTGCCCTTATATTTGTTTCTTCGTGGTGAATGCATCAAGATGAATAGGCTGCTGAAGGACGACGTCGGACCAGCGCGGGAGAAGCTCCTCGTGTCCACATCAACCAAGGTCAAATCACTCGACACGTGCAACGAGCACAGGTCGCCGCACGCGAGTCCAACCAACGAGCTTACGCGCCATTCCACTCCCCCGTATCTCAAGGCAGAAGCACCAACCGTCGAGCCCGCCGGCGGCAAAACACAGCACAGAGGACTGCCTTTGGCCACGACACCACACAGCCATCAATCACCACCACCCTCACCATCAACCAGCAATTGCGAATCTAGTCGTCCTTCCCGACGTTCGCATCTCCAGCACCAGCGATCATATGAACAAGCGATCGCGAGTGCGGCTGGCGGGGGAGCTGTCCCCCCAGACATGCGATGCAGGTACAAAACCGGACGGTGTCCACTGGCCCGCGCGATGAAACGAAGCGGCCGCCCGCTGCTGCTGTGCGAATTCCACCGCGCCAAGCAAAACAGCATCAAACGCAAGAGCGACACCAAGTACCGCACCGACCGCCTCGCCCAAAAGAAGCCCCCCTCCCCCATAGCAGCAACGGCCCCAGCAACGATAGTACCGTTGGACTTTTATAGCCACTCGTTCACCGAGCAACTCGGCCTGCCACTTGGCTTGCCACTTGGACTGCATTATGACAACAGCCCCACGATCATGAGTATGACGCCACCCCCCGATGAGATGATCGTGTCCCCCACGAGCGACATGGGCGGCGAAGACATTGCGCTGCTTCAGTTTTTTATGCTGCATTAACCCGCTATTAGTTTATAAATTGCAATCTCCCGTTGTATTAATTATTGTCAAGTCAATTATTTAACACGAAATCGGCAGACAATTGATAAATCGACCAATCAAAACACAGAACTCAAATCAAGTGGCCAATCAAATTATCCACTCTTCGACCAATTCACCACGGAATGAGTGTGATACTGGACGATCTTTACATACAAACGTCAGGATAAAGAAGAATCGATCGATAGGTTTGGCAAAGAATCAGCAGAAAAGTCAACCAAATTTTGAGTAAAACGACAATACCCGTAAAGAATAATAGCACGCCACTGCCATTCTATCCCCCCATATACCGATAATTCGTCACCAATTGTTGACCAAGTTCGTCGCATTCAAAACTCCATACCAGAAACCACATAAACTAACGTTGAATCCTTGTCAGTTCTCGTTTTTTTTTTGCTGTTATCGGTATATATGGGTTTATGGTTTTCTGGTCATGCCAACAACTCTTGTAATTTTCGTTCATGAATTTATTCAAAGTCCTATAGAATTGTCAAATCCGTTCCAATAAAGTGTTTTCCGAACAACTCGATTGAGAGAAGATGCCCAATTTCCTGAATAGTTAGTAAACAACCCCCTATACATTGGAAATCAGAACTTTTGGGAATCGCAGGAGGCATTGAGGTTTGTTATCTCAAAAGTGTCTCAAGTTTTAAGATAGTAGAATACGGATAATATGCTCAGATACTGGTGACTCAGTGGCATAACGTTAAGCCCGCATCGGCGGTCCGATACATTTATTTAGGCAATGAACATACATAGCTCGTGCAAGTCAAAAGAGGTGACTTCCTCGAGTCACTTAATCTATCCATATAATACATACCTTTGGACAAAGCGAAATCTTGACGCCTAGAATTGGGGGCGGAGCGGCTAACCGAGCGAGGAGTTGTCACCAGGGATGCTTAGAAAATAATCTATTTATAATATACTAACGGCAAATAATTTTTTGCGCCACCACCAAAATAGAGAAGTTACCTTTTCCCAACACTAGAAAAAATAGTTAACTTCACTATAACGGCAATTCCAAATGACAGGATAATTCCCAATAGTTCAAACCAAAATGTATTCGGATGTAAATTTAACCATAGACTGACAAACAACGAAATACGCTCTATTGCTCCATCCAAAGGCAGTCCAGTCTATCTCCTATTGTGGGTCACTTCGGCCTCGAAATTGTGATGATCAAAGTTTGAGCGAATCAGCAAGTTCGTGAGAGTGATGGTCATTTTTGAGTGCGATCGCCGTTTAAGTTGGCGAAATGCGCAAGAAGGAAAGCCTTCATTGTAATATGCTATCTTTGCGAACTGCACTTGTAACACGTTAATTGCGTGTTACAAGTGCACGTCCCGATTCAATAGCACGAACTTCAAGATCTTTGAGATATTTAAGTTATTCGAATAATTTATTCTTTCTCATGTGCGTACTAATAAATAATTTATTCCCATGCGCCACGAAAAAAAAAGATGATATTTTTCATCCTCCAGGAAAGATACGTAATTTATCATCCCACTTATTGAGAATAGGTAAAATGATAGATAGATAACGTTATTTGAAAACCCCTGGTTGTCACTCTTTCGAGCAGGGAACCAAGCAACTGGAGTGAACATGTTGAGTAGTCCCTTATAAGACACCGATTCGGATACGAGTAGTAATATCTTACATACATTTATGCGTGGTCCTGCCATATATTCGAGGTTCTACTGGCTGCTTATCAACGCCCCTCAACTACTTTTGCCCATGACATCTCGTCCAAATCACGCTCGTTCGGTTAATATCCGTATCTGAATCTTGTTAAAAGTAGAACTTGCGCAAGTTGTGAAAATTTCATTTCCGCATCTTAAACACTTCACCGAAAGTTAAAAAATTTCCACTTTTGACATGAGTTCCACAACCTGAATCTTATCTCAAATGTGCAATAGACGAATGTACTTTACAGCCAATCAAATTAAACTATTCCGATATTTGCACCAATCAACAATCATCAATGTTTGACCCAACCGAAAATCTGTACATCTTCCAATTTGTATACGATAGATTGAATTAGCTGAATATGTCACCAAAATCGAGTCTCGAATCAGCAGCTATTATAGCTATCCAGTCCAAATTTCACCGAATATATATATATTTATATATTTTGAATACCAATCGAAGTACAATGCACACGTTCTGCTTTATTCGCGTTATCAGTATCCTATCCCTTCAGTGGACGCTAGTTGCTTGGTCGATTCAATTCGTCCAGTTGTATCGAATATATCCTGCTCCCAGCGGCACGTGCGTGAGTTTCCAGTCGAGTTGGGCCATGGTGTCGTAAAAGTGAGGGAATTCCTGGTGCATCATGGCGTACGCGGCACTGGACGACCTCGTGGATTGGTCGAGTAGGATCACAGCGTGGTAGAACGCGCGCAGTTCATCACTTGGCTAAAGCGTAGAATGGTTCAATATATTGTCAAATCGATTCGAAACAGGAGCAAAACA
The DNA here is from genome assembly GCF_000520075.1 of Aphanomyces astaci. Lineage (NCBI taxonomy): Eukaryota > Oomycota > Saprolegniomycetes > Saprolegniales > Verrucalvaceae > Aphanomyces > Aphanomyces astaci. The sequence continues at coordinate 210,780 of NW_009798310.1, read as the reverse complement.
ATCGAAAGTCTGAAGGGATTGGATGATTAAAGAATCGACTCAGCCAATCAAATCACGTCCTCTCAAATTTCAACCAATCCAAACGTTTGATTCGACCCAGGTCCCTCGGCATTGGGCAAAATCAAACAAATAATCGCTGTATAAAATAAATTGTACAAACATTAAATTACACCAAATGCAATTTGGTGAAATGACTCGAAATTTAGATGATATCCGATTTAAATGAAATATCTATTATCCAGCCACCAATCATACCACACATTCAACAGTAGATAGATATTTATGGTCAAATCGATTCGACAATAGCCCTCAGCCGAATCGAATGTCTTAGGAGAATCGATTAAAGAACCGCCTGAGCCAATCAAATCACGTGATGTCGAATTTCTACCAATCCAAACGTTTGACCCCTCCGCATTGGGCAAAACCACATATATACTAATCTTTTTATGGTATAGTGTGTGCAATATTAAATAGATTCGAACGCTATTTGGCGAAATCAAGTCCAAATATGATTGAAATACACAATATCACTGTAAACATATTTGGTTCAAGAGCATTGAGAACGCAATATAAACACTTACGCTGGCATCCACGGACAAATAGATATGACTGTGCCCAGATCCGTCGACCCATAAAATGTATTGTTCGTCCCTACACGTTAATATGATTATCGTCGAATATATTACACCGAATAGCGGTTGGTGGGAATTGTACCGATACAACGCCAATAACGATCCCAACGGAACATGGGAAGGGAGGTTTCTGCCCAATGAAATGGGCAAACGCGATCCCCAAATCACTTCGGCCTGGTTGATTCCCACCACCGACAAAGACTACCACAACAATATATATATATATATTAGCACTACAATATATAATATATATAGACTACGCAGTATATGCGTAGACTACTTACTATACCTGTTTGGTGCCACTTCGATACCGACGAATAGCCAAGAACGCTCGTTGTACGTTGAGCGTTGGAATGCACAAGGCACTCACAGCCTATACATATATTTCAACACTATCTCATCTAGGAAATATCATGATATATATATATATATATATATATATATTTACCTTGTAATTAGCAATCACGTGAAATAATGTGAGCACGAGAAAAGCCAGCCACACCGTGGACCGCGACTGGTTGACGGCGTTGGCAAAGTACATACCACACACCAACCCGACCATGTTCACAAATGTTTCCTGGGACCCTTCCTTGGCGGCAATATCTACCAGATAAATATATATATAATATATATATATCCATTGACATGGGCAAGAATATCCTTGAAATAATGTAATATTATATATATTTCGGTAGAGATTGGCAAGAATAGCATGGAAATAATGCACAGGATTCGTGGTTCTACCACCTGAAACTGTTCCTCATACATTCATTCTGTATGATATATCACCTTAGGTTAGATCGATCCATGAGCAATCAAATACCGAAATATTGACTAGTACTACCTAGTAGTACTAGTACGATTACTACCTAGATCAGTAGTGTATCAGTTTTTTCACTTGTTAATCGAGTCCACCTAATAGTAGTTGATATCAACTACTTTACAACAAAGACCAACATTTAATCCATTCACGATAAAAACAAATTGCATAGAAATGACCAGTTGGCCATGGACTTTAGAGCTGTTTTGTATATACCGGCCATGTTGTCGTGCTTGGCAAAGTGAGCGGTGAGGGACGACCGGGTAGCACCCGCCGCGACGCCGCACATGGCTTTGCACACGGACGAAATGCAGAGGATTTCCGTTACATAGAGGGGAAAGAACGGCGCCAGCATATCTACCGATAAAATATATAAATAAAAATTCATCTATACAACATAAATGAAGCTTGACAGAAACGTACCCAACGTCAACCCGAAATCGTTGATCACGTCCGCATACAGCCGCCAAAACTTGACGTTGGCGTCGAACTTGGGGCCGACGACGTACGCGAAGAAGAGGCCGCCGAGCATGCCCGAGCCATCTCGCATGACCCACTGCAGCGCCGCGGCCAACGGAGTCACGGAGTCTACGCAGCAACTTGCTTAGACATTCGAAAGCAACGAGCATATATTTGTTTACCTTTGCCGACCCCGACACTCTCCAGGACGGATTGGGTGGCCAGGACGCCCCGAAGGTAGCTGCACATGGCCTAAACTGGTCGACGTCAACGAAACCTAAAATGGAAATGCATGGGAATGAACTACCTGACACGTATCCCACAGCTGAAACGTCAGGTATTCGTGGCTGACGCTGTCAGGGTACCCAAAAGGGAGGAACATGTCGAACAGTTCACGTCGAAGCAGTCTACATGATCGTCAGCAGGTATCCTGGATAATGGATGTTGGGAGGAAGCGTACTGGACGACGTTGGCGATCTGCCACGATTTGCTCGTGGCAGATACACGGCTGTCCACTGCTGACCATTCCAGCGCGGTGGGGGAAGCATTGTAATGCGACGAGCGGACATCATGTTCCGTGAACGACACATGCCGTGGGACGGCAGCGCTAGTATCGTCGCCGCGCGACTTGCCGGTCACCTTGCGCTCCTGCATGACTGACGTGATGAATATAATACTATTGGCCAATCCAAATGCTCAATTCACTCTAATTTCAGCCAATGGAAATCCGATTAGCACGTTGACCTTTCCGGATACGATCGGGGGCTCCATTTTGAATCCATAATCCAACCATGATGCTGAATCACCGGAGCGCGGCCAAGTCCGCCGCCAACAAGCGCGCATTGGAGGAAGCCGCGGTACTTTGGACATCCATAGAAGGACCATGAAGCGCTCGACATGACCTTTCGGATATGTCGTAGGCGGAAGAAACAGTGGAGCATACGCAGAAGAAGGCCAAAGTCATGGACGCGTCAACGTTTGCCGAGTTCGACTTGAGCGAGCACATGCCTCCGTCCGGGGTCCACGTCGCCCATTTGTTTTCATCGCTCGAGTTCAGCTTGACCACCATGGCGCTGTACCATCGAACAGCCAGCTTCCCGTTGGTCAAGGCCGCTGTCGAGTCGTCGTGCAAGTGGTACGTCCCCGCCTGTTCTGGCACATCCTCTCAAGCTTCTTCGTAGCTCGTTTTCCACGTCGGACCTTGCGCGAATCATCACAATCTACCCCGAAGCGTACGAGTGTTCCTTTACCAAGCCCACGGACAAGCTCACGCGGCCAGAACTGTGTCTGAAACCCACGTCCACATCGTTTCAAACGCGGATGACCGTGTTTTGCAACAACCTGAACAAGCTCCTGGTGTCGCAATTGGCCACAGCAGCAGCGAACAAAACGTCCGAAACCCTGGATTTGGACATTCCCGAGGTAAAGGATAGTACGTACTACTGACTACTACTATTACTAGTAGTACTCGGGATAGTATTACTACTACTACCCCATAACGTCGTTATGGGGTTCCATAAGCATCAAAGTACCCATAACGTCGTTATGGGGTTCCATAAGCATCAAAGTGTTTGAAGAAGGAAGGATTTTGATTTGAAATTGTATTAAATAAGATTTTTTATTTATATATATAAATATATATATATATATTTTAAATTGTTATTAGGCGACGTTACCTTCAGTAGAGGACGCGTTGGGTCCGACGCCACTGGCGCAGCTTCGAGCGCAGGAACGTCGACATGCAGCAGCCTTAACCCCTTTGGAACAAGCCAATTACTTGGCCAAACCAGTGCCCAAGGAACTGCAAGGACTCCCAGCTTGGCTGGTTCAAAAGGTATATATATATATTATATATAGCGTGGATTTCCAAAGAATATGTCCATGTAAAATGAACGTTGAAACCAGTTGATTACATAGGTTCGAACGGCCGAGTGGCATAAAACTGCTCTGACTCAAAAAGTGGACAGCGCCGATCGGTTGATCGCCACATTGCCCACACTGTGCGACCAAATTCAAGCGTATGTGTCGTTTACTGGCAAGTCTGCGTTTGAATTGGATGTGCTTGTGACTCACCTGAACAAGGCGCCGGTTCCAGGTACTATATACGTATATATATATATATAGTTAATATATAGGGTATTGCTATGTATGAATATATGGGGGTTGTTGTGGATAGAGAAAGTCAAAGCTCAAATTACGCTGTTGGCTGAAATGCTGCCGTTTTGGCTCACGCTGGTGCAGCATGACAAGACCCACGTCGTCCGGTTGAATGCCAAGCAAAGCTACCGCGTCGTCAAGCAAATTCTGATGCAAAAGGTGGCGATAACGTCACCGCCATAAGCTAAAATTAAGCAAAAAGTGCTTTAGGGCCTGTTCCAAATAGAAACTGTATTTTAACAAGGGGTCCCAAGGGAAGTTTCCGGTTGATTTCCTGTTTTACTATGCCAAGAGGTCCCGTCAAAATCGTGAAAATCTTTTTTGATTGGCTCTTGCGATTAGTATAAAAGCTTATACCGTATAGTGTATATGTATTGCGACAGGTGATATTACACAACCGGCCGACACTCGTTCTCAAAAGTTTGTTAATCCATTGCGTCATACAAATTTGAAGTATATTCAACGTATTCCCAAGTAAATATCAGTTATTACAAGAAAAATATCAGTTATTACAGGAGTCGCAATCGATTAATCCGTCGCAATACATATACACTATACGGTATTGTCCTTTTACCCATATGTATTTGGTTGACTTTGGTGCTAATTCTTTGCCAAATCTATCGATCGATCCATTCCTTGTCCTACTGATTCGCGTTGTGGTTTTTGATTGGTCGATATATCGATTCGGTGCTTGCTGTTCATTCGACCCCAGTCGAATTTCGAATCGACTTGACAATACAAGGGTTGACATGATGATCAAATCAACTTGACTGGCATCACCACATTACAGTACCTCGATACGGCTACAGTAACATTCATGTGGGAGGACGGATTCACATAGGTACCCAATCATGGGCTGAGGTAGCAGCTTATTTCGAGTGGCCACAGTGTGGGCACCACGACCCTTGGCATTGCTCACGAAGTTGCTGGAGTTGCCAAATCGATTGTTGGTGGGTTTTGACTTGGATGGACAACTGCACCAACTCCCGCGACGTCGCGCCTTGGGCTTTTCGTTTGAGTTTCAAAGCCACGAGTTCCTCCAAGGCAACGTTGGCGGTCTCGAGTTGCTCTGCAACGGATCCCTAATCTCAACACATGCATTCACAGCACAGATGATACATACTATTGGTAGTATTGTTAAGTCGATTATTCGACACTGGAGTGTTTGGGTTCTCAATCGAATGAGCAGCAGCACCAAGTTGAACATACAATCGATTTATCGACCAATCAAAACCCAGAACATGAATCAAGTGGCCAATCAAATTACCTACTGTTCGACCAAGTGACTGAAATTAGTGTGGTACAGGACGATCTGTGCATACAAACGTCCGTACAAAGAATCGATGGATAGATTTGGCAAAGAATCAGCTCAAGAGTACAAACTTTGGTTAAAAGGACAATATAATGCGATGAAGACGAACCATCATTGTGGGCTGGTTCGGGATGCGATGTACGTGGTACGTAAGGCCACAGTGCTGGCAAAAGCCATACGCATCCCACGTCGCATGCCAGTGGCTTTCCAGCGGCAATCCGTGCATGTTGGACTGTAACGCAGATGCACTCAATTCCCTTTTGGTAAACGTGGGATGCCGTGACGTTGCTGTGGACTTGCTGGCAGTGACCACATCCACAGTTCGCTTCAATACGTTGATACCAGTGACCACACCCTAACCCACGATATTCATCTCGCAAATGTGACACTGTACGCACCACAAACGTGGATACAGCCCCGCGCAGGATAAATCTCATGCCCACATGCATCTAGCCGTCCACTTATAATGTCAGACGATTGCTGTCTTTGCTAAGATGGTGCATACTGGTGCTGTACAGTGCTGTACAGTACCTTTGGCACGGCCAACCAAGCTGGGATCTCAGGACGCTTGCATACCCCGCAAGCATCGTCGGCGTTCATGTTTAGTCTCGAGCCGCTACAGTAGTGACACTGTGGTGTGCTTGGCGCTGGTTTAGGGGGGCCAGCAAACGGTCCATCAAAGATCAACTGCATGTTGCTGGTGGTGACTTCCACTCTGGACTTCTGCAATTTCAATGTAGAGCAACACGGAATGGACCAATCAGAGAAGCGTGAATTTCGGATATTAACCGGATGCGACGGTTCGTCTAGATCTACTTGCGATGGAAATTACTATTTTTCGACCTTGGTATCCGGCTGGTTCAAGTACTCCAGCATGGACGCTTCGTAGACGCGGACGGCAGGAAACCCCAAGAGCTCTTCGAGCACGTACGCCGTGTGGGCCGCCCGGATGCCGCGCTGGCAGTACGTGACGACGGGCTGGTCGGCGGAGAGGCCGGCGGCCGCCACGAGCGCGATCAGTTCGTCCGTGGATTTGAACTGCCCGTTGGGTTGAAGCGTGTCGGACCACTCAAGGTGCAGTGCGCGAGGCACATGACCGGGTCGGGCGTTGCCATGGGCCGCCGCACCCGTGTATTCGTCAGAGGAGCGCGTGTCCAAGAACTGCACGTCAGTGTCAGCGCCCGCCACAACGAGCGCCTTCAATTCATCCAACGAGATGACGCGGGAAGCATCCTTCTTGATGCTGCAAGCAGGAAACCTCATGTGAGGGGATGGATGGTTGAGGTGTGGACTGTGGTGCGTACGTAGGACGGGAGGAAGATGGCGACGGCGGCGACGGGGCCGAGCACGACACTTCAAAGTCGTTTTCGACCCAGTAACGGAACCCACCATTGAGGATCTAGGTTGATGGAACAATCAAAATGGAAAGATATATTTTTGTTGGATATAGATATTTATTTGGATTCCATACATGGCAGATATATATTGGTATGTTAACATTTTATGACTTTTTTGAACAAAAAATTGATAAGAAGTAAAAGATTTACTAAAAAT